>NW_019437131.1:0-680 GCF_002814215.2 Seriola lalandi dorsalis
TCGTCTCCTCCTTCTCTTCCTCTCCTCTTCTTATCCTCCTTCTCTTCCTCTCCTCTTCCTCTCCTCCTTCTCTCCCTCTCCTCTTCGTCTCCTCCTTCTCTTCCTCTCCTCCTTCTCTTCCTCTCCTCTTCGTCTCCTCCTTCTCTTCCTCTCCTCCTTCTCTTCCTCTCCTCTTCCTATCCTCCTTCTCTTCCTCTCCTCTTCCTCTCCTTCTCTTCCTGTCCTCCTTCTCCTCCCCTCCTCTTCATCTCCTCCTCCTCTCCTCTTCCTCTCCTCTTCCTCTCCTCCTTCTCTTCCTCTCCTCTTCATCTCCTCCTTCTCTTCCTCTCCTCCTTCTCTTCCTCTCCTCTTCCTCTCCTCCTTCTCTTCCTCTCCTCCTTCTCCTCCCCTCCTCTTCATCTCCTCCTCCTCTTCCTCTCCTCTCTGCAGCAGAAACAGACATTCATCTGCTTCACATGTTGATAACAGTTGTAATAATAAAGTTCTATAATTCATGCTCTTATTTACATGATATCTTTAGTCATGTGATCATATTGTCACATTTCACCTTGATGAATGTCCCTGTTGGACGTGGTTCAGACGATGTTGCTTATAATTAACAACTCCGCCTCTTTCACATGAACACACTCGTACCTGGACAGGTAAACCAGAGTCAGCTGAGCAGGTGATCAGGTCAATGT
>NW_019437132.1:0-633 GCF_002814215.2 Seriola lalandi dorsalis
GAAGACGTTTCACCTCTCATCCAAGAGGCTTCATCAGTTCATGTACGCATCTGACCAGGCTGGGACTGGTCCAACTTTCTGGTGTGGAGACCCAGGTATTTAACCTCTTGTGGGCGTTCACAAGGCTGATGATGTCACTGGTTCCCTTTTGTGCTCCAAGTGTCAACGACAGTCGTTTGCATGACTGTCGTTGGTAGAAAGTTGGTTTCGACTTTGTTAGTGCTCTATTGTGTTATAACGACAGTCGTTGGAGTCACTTGCCACTTGTGAACAGTTGTTATTCTTTGCGTTTATGCACAAACAACCACTGCATAAACGCATGGCCCAACACAGGAGAGCTAACTCCTCAGGTTTGGACTGTCCATTTACATCTCAAGGAGAAAGCCCACTCAGCAATGTTCACATCCTAGACTGAGAGGACAGTTGGTTCGAAAGAGGAGTAAAAGAGGCCATCTATGTAAAAGTAGAGAAACCATCCCTCAACAGGGGAGGAGGTCTCAGACACCACCTATCTCCAATTTACAATGCTGCCCTTTCATCCCTTCCCAGGAGATTCAACAATCTAGCCTCCAAGAATAACAACTGTTCACAAGTGGCAAGTGACTCCAACGACTGTCGTTATAACACAATAGA
>NW_019437134.1:0-584 GCF_002814215.2 Seriola lalandi dorsalis
CTTTTTGCAAAACAATACACACAGTGATTTGAAAAACACTAAACACACTTGTATACATTAGACACAGAAGTATATCATGATGTCACTTCCTTGCAATTCCAAAACACTGACTGTTAAATTACCACACCTGTGAGCCAGTTGGTAAAACACAACCATCAGGTGCGCAAACACATAATTGCTTAATTGTAGACACACCAATCAGGTTTAAGCACTATAAAAATGCAGCACTTGAGTTCACCTGTCTTCAACCAAAATGGAAAGAGTCAGAAGAAGAAGAGTGAGGGTTAGAGGGGGAATCTATGGCGGAGGAGAAGGAGGTAGAGGAAGAGGAAGAGGTGGAGGCCGTGCCAGAGGTAGAGGCCGAGGTGGAGGTAGAGGAAGAGGAAGAGGAAGAACTGAAGCAGGAGGAGAACGTGCTCAAAGAAGAAGACCAGGGAGGAGAGCGTCCTTGTTGACCATCTGCTGGGATCTAAAGGCTGCATGTTTGTTTCCCCATTTGGCTCGAGACCAGACCTCTGATTGGCCCCTCCTCTGTACCCCACCTCCTCCCATGTGACAGCGGGAGGTCAACAGGTCAGACAACA
>NW_019437135.1:0-727 GCF_002814215.2 Seriola lalandi dorsalis
GAGTTCTTCTTTGTGAAGAGGAACAGCCACTTCAAGCTCAAACTGGGTCAAATTCAGTTTTAGTGTCTGGATTATTTTGACTGTAGCTGCAGGAAAAGTCTCAATTTGTTTAGTCTGATGAACAAACTTGTAACTGATATAATGAAATGAAAAAAGGTTAAGAAGCTGTTGTTCCTTACCAGATGGGGCTTGTTTGAAATGCAAAGACTAAAAGCACTAACCTTATGTCAGAAAACCAAACAGGAAGTTTACTGTGAAACTTATTTTTTTGTTGTATTAAAAAACCCTCCTGCTCAGCTGACTCTCAGAGCTTGTGTCCTTGAACGCACCACCAAGAATTTTTTGTGAGTAGCCTGTTAACATATGTGTGTAAGGAAGTCTGTAGTTTTCGTAGTGTACCAAAAATCAACCTGAACAACCACACAGGTCGTTTTCTTCAACCCTCTGATACGACCCATAGGAGTGGACCTTGGTTGTCATGGTTACAGTAAAAAAAAAACAGAGACTGTTCTGTCAAGGGCGTACCTACCTTCATAGCCATGGTTACCATAATAACAGTGATGACTTTGTTAGGTTTAGGAAAAGATAGTGATTTGTGTTAAAATAAGTACTTAACATTAGATGATCTTTGTTGTCATGGTTACAATAATAACAATGAATGGACACGGATAGTAGAAACAACATGGGAATCGAACAGCGCTCTCCTGTATCATATTCATCCATCCAC
>NW_019437136.1:0-587 GCF_002814215.2 Seriola lalandi dorsalis
GGGTTGTTGTTGTTAGCAGTAGCCGTTAGCTTGTTTCCGTCCCGCAGCTTCTTCACGTCAGTTTTATTAAAACCCAGTAAAAAGAGTGTGTCGGAGTCACCGGGTTCTGGTGTCGGACACTTACTGGATCAGGTCCCTGAAGCCCAGGAAGGATAAAATGTGCAGCAGCGGGTCTGAAGGCAGGTGATCCACCCGTAGCTCTGAGGTAGCTGCTGCCATCGTTAACGACCCTCCTTCTTCTTTTTTCCTTCTTCTTCTTCGGCGGTTTAATGGCAGCTGAACCTCCTGAGTGTCGCACTACCGCCACCTGCTGCACATAGATCACTCCTACAACCAATCAGATCGCTCGGTGTTTCTTTTGGTTTGTTTGTTTTATAATTTTTTAAAATCTATTTTGGTATAAAACAAAAACATCAACATTGTAAATCAGGAAATCAGTTTGTTTCAACGGTAATGCAAGGGTGATGGTAATAATAGTATTGATTCAAAAGAAATACAGAAAGAACATTAACAAGAACAAAATGTGAAAAATATTTCTCTCTTATTGCATTTGACAGTAACATCAACTGACCTCCAGGACAGAAACA
>NW_019437138.1:0-1013 GCF_002814215.2 Seriola lalandi dorsalis
TGACTTTTCATACCTTACTATACTATGACGTTTTTATGACTTTTTATGCCCTACTATACTATGACGTTTTTCTGACTTTTTATGCCATGCTATACTATGACTTTCTTGGAACTTTTCCTACCTTACTATACTATGACGTATTTAATATTTTTTATGCCTTACTATACTATGACATTTTTATGACTTTTTATGCCTTATATACTGTGTCGATTTTATACCTTACTATACTATGACGTTGTTATGGCTTTTTTATGCCTTATTATACTATGACATTTTACTGACTTTGTATGGCTTACTATACTATGACGTTTTTATGACTTTTTATGCCTTATTATACTATGCTGTTTTTATGACTTTTTATGCCTCACTATTCTATGACGTTTTTCTAACTTTTTAAGCCGTACTCTACTATGACATTTTTATGACTTTTTATGCCTTACTATTCTATGACGTTTTTGTGACTTTTCATACGTTACTATACTGTGACGTTTTTCTGACTTTTTATGCCATGCTATACTATTACTTTTTTGGGACTTTTCATACCTTACTATACTATGACGTTTTTATACCTTACTATACTATGACGTTTTTAATACTTTTTATGCCTTACTATACTATTACGCTTTTATGACTTTTTATGCCTTACTATACTGTGTCATTTTTATGACTTACTATACTATGACGTTTTTATGGCTTTTCATGCCTTATTATACTATGACATTTTTATGACTTTTTATGCCTTATTATACTATGACATTTTTATGAATTTTGATGCCTTACTATACTGTGGCTATTTTATACCTTACTATACTATGACGTTTTTAATACTTTTTATGCCTTACTATACTATGACGCTTTTATGACTTTTTATGCCTTACTATACTGTGTCAATTTTATACCTTACTATACTATGACATTTTTATGGCTTTTTATGCCTTATTATACTATGACGCTTTTATGACTTTTTATGCCTTACTATACTGTGTCTATTTTATACCTTACTATACTATGAC
>NW_019437139.1:0-657 GCF_002814215.2 Seriola lalandi dorsalis
CAGTTACTGGCAAATGCTGTGCTGCACACAGATATCTACAGTGGAGGTAGATTGTGACCAGATCTAACAGGGTGTAATCTGGCATTAGATCCCTGTGTGGCTGCACAATAGTGACAGCCTGGACAGAAGATTTGATTTCAGATAAGAAGTTGTTTTGTCTGATGCACTTTTGATGACATTAAACCATAAACATGTGTGCTGCCTGCGTGGGGCTTGCAGATGGGCGAAGAAATAAATGCTGCATGCAAAACACTTTCTATTCACTAGAAACAAAAAAAATCCATCACTTCACAGTCAAATAAACAAATGTAAAAGGGTGCTAAATTAGGGTGTTGCATCCTTTAGGAGTTGTCACATAGAGATTTTAATTTGAAACTTGTATTATTTCAGTTGAGCACTAGCAAAATGCAAAAATGAACTTGGGTCACAATTACTACAAAAAAACCCAAAACAAAACATCTGCTAAATGTAAGCCACTAATCCAAATATTAATTAGTCTCTTGATAAATGTATGGTTGTTGTAGTGAAAGTAGTAGTACATTGTAATGTATTTGTCATAGCCAGCTGTTGACATCTTTGTAGACTTTTTTTATCATACAGAGATCTCTAAATGATCTTATTACTGAAATAGACATAATGAATCTAACTTCTGTCTCA
>NW_019437140.1:0-739 GCF_002814215.2 Seriola lalandi dorsalis
GTGACCCCTGGTGGATCACCAGTGACCCCTGGTTGATCACCAGTGACCCCTGCTGGTCCATCAGTGACCCCTGGTGGATCACCAGTGACCCCTGGTTGATCACCAGTGACCCCTGCTGGTCCATCAGTGACCCCTGCTGGTCCATCAGTGACCCCTGCTGGTCCATCAGTGACCCCTGGTGGATCACCAGTGACCCCTGGTTGATCACCAGTGACCCCTGCTGGTCCATCAGTGACGCCTGCTGGTCCATCAGTGACCCCTGCTGGTCCACCAGTGACCCCTGGTGATCCACCAGTGACCCCTGGTGGATCACCAGTGACCCCTGGTGGTCAATGAGTAAACTAGTTAAAACATCTCAAACCCAGCTGACCTCTGTGGAGTCACAGTAGTGCCATAAAAAAGAATAAATCTGTAAAAGAGTAAATAAATAAATGTGGAAATATAAAAAGAAACAAATAAAACATTTACACAAATACATAATATAATATAATATGATAATATAGCTTCTTCCTTTACTGTATTGTTTTTGCTTTGAGTTGTACGAGTTGTTTTCAATAAAATTCAAACATCATATGAATTGGTTGTTTTACAGTGTTTATGTCGTAAATGTGACATTTGAAAGGAAACGTGATGAAGCTAACAGTTAGCCTGCTCAGGGTTGAGCTAAATGTCACCAGTTATCAGTCTGTTAACTCAAACACTGACAATGAACAAGATCATGGACTGAGACTCGTGGTGC
>NW_019437141.1:0-581 GCF_002814215.2 Seriola lalandi dorsalis
TGAAGATAGTTCCCTAATATTATTACAGTAATTGATTGTAATCCATTTGGCTACTACCCAACACTGGTCCTGGCCTCCACTGGTTCTCAAAATGGGGATCGGGGAGCCAGGGGTCCTTGATTTATTCTACCAGCTGTTGATTTAATTTATTTAGTTTAGGTTTTGAATTGAATATAATGAGATTAAGATAACAAAAGCAACATGTTACACAGTCTTATCACCATTTATTACCATGCTTGTATCCAATATGATAAATGTGACTTTACATTAACACCTGTATACTACAGCCGTTTATTGTGTTTGCATGCTGCCGCTGGAACCTCTCTCTATGATCAATCAGACCTTGATCGTGTCTGATCTGTTTCTGATTTGACTTGTGAATTCCTGTTCCTTTTGAATCCTATTCTTGGCATATTGTTTGAGTAAAGACAAGAAGCCACCACAAGCTAATCTAGTTTTTACTTAGTAGGATGTGCTTTTACTAGTCAATTATGACTATGACAACCAATATCCTGCATTATTATACCATTCTTACATCATTCTCTGAATTCCTATGTTTGGTAAAGTTTAGACACACTTTC
>NW_019437142.1:0-543 GCF_002814215.2 Seriola lalandi dorsalis
GGCATAAAATGTCAAAAAACATCATAGTATAGTATGCATAAAAACGTCAAGTAACGTAATTGAACAGTAAGGCATAAAAACATCATAGTACGGTTAGGCATAAAACGTCAAAAAACGTCAGAGTACAATAAGGCATAAAATGTCAAAAAACATCATAGTATAGTATGGCATAAAAACGTCAATTAACGTTGTAGTACAGTAAGGCATAAAAACATCATAAAACGTCATAGTATAGTATGGCAAAAAATGTGAAAAAACATCATATTATAGTATGGCATAAAACGTCAAAAAACATCTTAGTATATTATGGCATAAAAACGTCAATTAACGTTGTAGTACAAAAAAGCATAAAACATGATAGTATAGTATGGCCAAAAATTTAAAAAAACGTCATAGTATAGTATGGCATAAAATGACAAAAAACATCATAGTATAGTATGGCAAAAAATATCAAAAAACGTCATAGTATGATAAGGCATAAAATGTCAAAAAACATCATAGTATAGTATGGCATAAAAACGTCAATTAACGTTGTAGTACAAT
>NW_019437143.1:0-654 GCF_002814215.2 Seriola lalandi dorsalis
GGGGCTTGAGGTTTTTTAATTGCGAACTGAACCTAACTGAACCGAAATGAACTGAACTTAATTTTACTTCTCAAAACAAACTGAATTTGGCCGACAGAGAAAATAATATTAATCTTACTTTACCATTCAGTGGATATCAATTAAATAAATAACTGATGTTTTTTCATGCACAATGCACTTAAACTTACCTGAAGACAAACTTGTTGCAGTGCTGCAGGTCACACACTCTGATGGGTCACAGAATCAATGTAACACCAGCTGCTGCTCTTACTTTAACATCTTCGGTGGTAGATTAATAATTCAACAAATGATTTTCCATGCTGCAAATACTGCA
The DNA here is from genome assembly GCF_002814215.2 of Seriola lalandi dorsalis. Classification (NCBI taxonomy): domain Eukaryota; kingdom Metazoa; phylum Chordata; class Actinopteri; order Carangiformes; family Carangidae; genus Seriola; species Seriola lalandi. Next base: position 335 of record NW_019437143.1, read on the forward strand.
GCTTGAAGTTGTTAAAGTTGTTAAGGAAGTTGTTTAGGAACATTTAGACTAGTCCACCATGCTTGTTTGCAACAGTGCGATTGAGCTAACGCTTTTATCAACAGTACATCATGAAAGATTCATTAAGGGATTTGTTGGCTGCAGATCTGCAGAACGAATCTGGGTGTTTTTATACCAACATGGATCTGGATCCAAAATGGAACCAGTTATCTCAACCCATCCCTAACCCGGGCGGCTGTGACTCAGGTCGTACAGTGGGTTGTATTCTGATCACAGGATGGTTGGTTCGAGCCCCAGCTTCACTGAGTGAGCTGTTTTGA
>NW_019437144.1:0-527 GCF_002814215.2 Seriola lalandi dorsalis
AGATGTATTTTTCTTTATTATATTTCGATACCCGCTGAAGTTCCACGCCGCCGTGGAATGTGGGTGCAGACGACCACGGAGGACTGTCAATCAGCGCTTATTGTGTTGACACTATCGGTGCGGACGCCCAATACAAGAAGGGTTCAGGCCCTCAGACACGTGTGTGTGTGTGTGTGTGTTTCTGTTCTTATGAGGACCACATGTGATCCTAGAGGTCGGTTGATCCTGAGAACTGGTTTTCACAGCGGCTCTGTTCAGGTTCATGCTTGAATCGAGGGTCCAGATGAGGATTCAGTACGGATCAGATTTTAAGTGTACTGTAAAGGCCGCAGGTTACAGACGGGAGAAAGTCTTCACAAGTCTAGTAATTCAGTCCTGAATGTGTGTGGGCTTCGGCCCCTCAGCAGAGTGGTGCGGGAGAGACAGTGGTCGTAAAGGAGCTGAAAAGTGTTTCACACTTGTGCAATAAAAGGCTCGAGTTACCGTCCTGTCAGGGCCGAGAGGTGCAGCCAGCTGGGAGGTGCCGG
>NW_019437145.1:0-624 GCF_002814215.2 Seriola lalandi dorsalis
CATCATAGTATAGTATGTCATAAAAATGTCAAAAAACGTCATAGTATAGTATGGCATAAAACGTCAAAAAAAACAGCATAGTATATCATGGCATAAAAGGTCGTACAAATGTCATATTATGGTAGAGAATATGATTATAGAGGATAGGGAGGCATAATAATAACAAAAAATGTCATAGTATAGTATGTCATAAAACGTCAAAAAACTATCATAGTGTATTATGGCATAAAAGGTCATAAAAACATTATAGTATGCTAAAGCAACAAAGGAAATAGTATTTTAAGGCATAAAAATGCCAAAAAAACATCATAGTATAGTATGTCCTAAAAATGTCCAAAAACGTCATAGTATAGTATGGCATAAAACGTCAAAAAAAATATCATAGTATATTATGACATAAAAGGTCATAAAAACATTATAGTATGCTAAAGCAACAAAGGAAATAGTATTTTAAGGCATAAAAATGCCAAAAAAACATCATAGTATAGTATGTCATGAAAATGTCAAAAAACGTCATAGTATAGTATGGCATAAAACGTCAAAAAAACAGCATAGTGTATTAAGGCATAAAAAGTCATAAAAACGTCACAGTATGGTAAAGCAATAAAGGAAATAGTATTTTAA
>NW_019437146.1:0-494 GCF_002814215.2 Seriola lalandi dorsalis
ATGACATTTTATGCCTTTCCTGTACTATGACGTTTTTATGACATATTTATGCCTTACTATACTATGACATTTGTAAGCCTTATCATACCATGATGTTTCATGCCTTACTATACTGCTATGTTTGTATGCCTTTTTTGGCATTTTTATGCCTTGCTATACTATGACATTTTTAGGACAATTTTTTTCCTTACTGTACTATGACTATCTTTTGGCAATTTAATGCCTTACTATACTATGACGTTTTTACGCCGTTTTTATGCCTTACTATATTATGACATTTTTTGACATTTTAATGCCTTACTATACTAATACGTTTTTAGCATTTTTATGCCTTACTATACTATGACTTTTTTTGGGCATTTTTATAACTTACTATCCTATGACGTTTTTATTCATTAATATACTATGACGTTTTTAGACATTTTTATGCCTTAATATACTAATGCGTTTTTGGCATTTTTATACCTTACTATACCATGACGTTTTATGACGTT
>NW_019437147.1:0-520 GCF_002814215.2 Seriola lalandi dorsalis
TGAAAAGGTTTCTCAAGGACTTTGAGGCTCCCGAACCTCTCTCCCCTCGTCAAGCTCTTTACGGAGGCAGGACGAGCGCCGTGAGACTGAGGTACACGGCGGGGCCTAATGAAACCGTGCGATACGTGGACGTCACTTCACTGTACCCGTATGTCAACTGTAGCTTTTCTTACCCGCTAGGTCACCCTACCATCATCCACAAAGACTTTGACGAACCTCAAAACTACTTTGGGTTGATCAGGGCCGTCGTCTATCCCCCATGCAGGCTGTTTTTCCCCGTTCTACCTTACAGAACCTCTAGGGGTAAACTGGTTTTCACCCTTTGCCGTACCTGCGACGAGATCAACAACCAGCAGGGTCCTTGCAGACACGACGAGGAGGCCAGAGCACTGACGGGGGTTTGGGTGACAGTCGAACTTAACAAGGCTCTAGAGCTGGGGTACAGAATCGCCAAGATCACCGAAGTGTGGCACTTTGACAGACGCAGTGACTCCATTTTTGTCAAGTACATGCACACCTT
>NW_019437148.1:0-553 GCF_002814215.2 Seriola lalandi dorsalis
CCATTATAGTTTCATAGTACAGTTATATAGTTACAGCAGCTGTTTTGTGTTTGTGAGACGATCCAGAACTGATGGAAATCCTTGTCTGATCGACTGAAGCCCAACTTCATAAATATAGATTCATTCTCTTTAAATCCAGTGGAGTCATGAAGAACAAGCAGATTGAATCTATAGTTAACAATATCATCATCATAGCTAAATACTACATACATAATTTTGTTTCACTAAATCCCCTCCATTTTGTAAAGCATTAAAAATGAATTTTCTACTTCAATTTTTAGAAATGTCAAAAGTGCCTATGACAGGAAACTACAAACTTATTCTAGTCTCTTGCTCAGTTCCTTATTTCTATTTAATTATTATTTTAATGGCTCAACTTTGTTTGTATTTGTCTTTCATGTCATTTTATCTAAACACTACAGTCCTGTTTGCTTTGTTTTTGTGGTGAAAGGAGGATTTATGGTCCATAAATAGTTTTAAAAAAAAATCCTACTCTAAGTGCAGCCAGTTTCTTTTCCTAATTCCTCATGAATTCTCCTTCACATCTTTGACC
>NW_019437149.1:0-526 GCF_002814215.2 Seriola lalandi dorsalis
TGTTTTTTTTTTTTTTTTTTTTTTTTTTTTTTTTCTCCGCTAGATAAACGTTATCTTGCACATTTATACAACTCCGTCAAATGTCCGTCTATGTATAATATATTTTCACTATTCTCACAGAAGATGAGAGATCTCTTTTTGTCACTTGCCCCTCAGATGTAGTTTACACAGAAAAAAATAAATTTGACTGCAAGTCAGGATTTTTTGAATTGTTTGCATTTGTAATACTCATTTCGGCCACAAGAAGCTGAACTGAACCACAAAAACAAAACTTATAAAAATTTTCTATAGCCATAACTGACGGCTGTGGATATGGTGGATTTCTGCGTTGTGTTGAATGAAATAAAGATGATGTGTCAGCGGGATCTCTTTGGAGTGAAAAACAATGAAACTGAATATTAATATTAATACTGCTCCTCTCCCACAGGAGAATTGTGGGTAGGGGTAAAGGCGAATACTGCTTTATGGATACATAGTGCAGTGCGGTGTTAACTGTAATTTTGTAAATATATTTTGTTTTTTGTTT
>NW_019437150.1:0-546 GCF_002814215.2 Seriola lalandi dorsalis
GGAGCATGCGTATGCCATGCTGAGAGGCCGTGTCCCAGGTCTCCCTGCGGCGCTAAAAGCTGCAGCCAAAAGCAGCCGGAGACGGCTGCTGCTTACATAAAGTCTCACACTTTTAGAAGTAATGCTGATCATGCCCTTACTTACCTGGAAGCAAGGTTTACCTCACCTAAACATTTTTCATTTACAGTTCTCTCTCTCTCTCCCTCTCTCTGTGTGTATGTACCCAGTATATAGCTAGCTAGTATAAGTATATAACTGTGTATGTACAGTATATAGCCCATGTATATTTCTCAGCCAGAGAAAGAGCCTGGAGAAAGCCCTTTTATTTTAACTTATTCTGATATTTGTCTAAAAACTGAATGAAACTAAAATGTTTAAATATTTAATCTAAAAAAATATCATAATCTGTCTAAAAAAATGCAAACATGTGTAGTATTAAAACAGGACAATTTGTATGAGATGGAAGGAAACCTCCACCTGTTGGACTGCGACCAGTTTAACTCATTCAAAGCAGCCTAGCAACACGCATAAAGATAAATGTTGAAA
>NW_019437151.1:0-645 GCF_002814215.2 Seriola lalandi dorsalis
AACAACATTCACTGTGTTCAGACAAAGCAGCAATAAACGCTAACAGAAACTCCAGAGACTGGCGATGAGACACTACTCTGACGTCATCACGTCAACGGTCAGTAGCTACTGTGACTGAAAAAAACATTTTACCACAGTAGAAATTAAACTACTGTGTCAAAATTTTCTCAGATAAGAGTACAAAGTGAGTCAGTTAAAATTGCTCTGAGTAAATGTGTTACATGTTAAAACGGGAGGGGTAAAACATGTTATATGTAAAATGTTTGTGTAACTGTGTACGGTGTCCTTGAGTGCCAAGAAAGGCGCCTTTAAATAAAATGTATTATTATTATTTATTATTATATGGAGATGATTATATTAATAATACATGATAAAACTGTTAAATTAAAGAGCATCTTTAGGCTGCCAGGTGTATCAGTTCACAGGTGAGGACAGCACTGAAATCAACCAATTAATTCCAGTCTTACTCTTTGCAGCCGGTGCATACAACCGATAATTACTAATATACACTCAGTTGTCAGTTTATTAGGAACATCTAAATAAAACTGAGTCTAAAACAACAGTCCTGCTGTAATCCTCCTTCATGAAGGTTTTACTGTTCAGTATTTATTAAATCTGTTTTAGACAGTTGTTGATTCAACTGTA
>NW_019437152.1:0-641 GCF_002814215.2 Seriola lalandi dorsalis
TGAAGGTCCTTAATCAAACCTGTGAAGTTGATCATCTTAAATTATTGATATGATATAAATCAATCTAACAATCAGTTAGATAAAAGGCGTATCACTGTAATGTGTCACTCCTTTACATCTGCCTGGCTGTCATGAATGAGCGCTGTGCTACATCACTAGCTGAGGTGGACCAAATCCAGTAGAGTACAATAAAGAAAGGATCGAGTTTTGATACTGATCGAGTCACCACTCTGCGTGTGGACGTCTTAGCACAGAGGAAGTCGTTATACAGCAGTTTTGGTCTCTATAGCTAATTTCCTCATGACATGACAATTTCTTCATGACAACTGTTCGGGGGGTGAATTTTTTATACAACTCACCTGTTTACATTTCATTAAGGCTTAAAGTTATGTATAAATGAGGGCGTGGCCTCTTTGAGTGTCAGATTGGTAAGCGTATGTTTGCCACAAACTGGCATTCAATGAAGTTTCTGCTCCACACAAGCCCCTCCCCTTTGTCCATTTTTGGATTCACTGGGAGTTAAGGGCGGAGTCAGTCACTGCCAATATGGTGACGGTGGAGCAGCTCGTTCTGAGCTTCAAAACTGCTCTTTAGAAACTTGCGGGTGAGGTCCATCTTTATTTACAGTGTGTGAAACTTAC
>NW_019437153.1:0-628 GCF_002814215.2 Seriola lalandi dorsalis
ACGGATCATTTTGATCAGGATGATTGTGTTTTTTAAACAATAACCTGTGTGTTAGACAACAGCTCGCATATCAGTATTATAGACTTAGTTCACTCAGTAGCAGATATTTGGACGTATACGCTCAGGTTGATACACAACCAATAGAAAACCAGGAGCATCTGAGAGGAAAGTGATGACAGGAGGTTTTGAGCTGCTGCTGTTGGACTCACATTCTCTGACTTCATCTCCAACTCAGTAAACACTGATTTCTGGTGTTTGCCCTGTATCCCATCAGGTGACTCTGATGTCAAACTGGACCCAAACACAGCAGAGACAAATATTGACGTCTCTGAGGACGACACAGAGCTGATGAAGGTGAGAGAAAAACCTTTGTGTCCTGATGTTACAGACAGATTTAAGGTCTCAACACACAGCAAGTCAACAAATACCTCCTGTAGATGGAACTTCTTCTTCTGCTGCTTCAAACTCCCCCTGATGTCATCTGTAAATAAAGACAATGACACCTTATACCTGTGTGACACCATCAGTCCTCTCAGACTTGACTTCCTGTCTGACTGTGCTTCAGCTCAGTCTGGACTGGGGGAGAACATTCGTTTGCTTCACTGAACACAAGCTGATTATTTCTAAT
>NW_019437154.1:0-588 GCF_002814215.2 Seriola lalandi dorsalis
AGTTACATGAAGTCAGAGACCAGCTGGGCCGATTGCTCAAAACGCCTTAAGTTTGATTCTTGTTAGATTAGGTTCGATTAAGGTTAAGGTTTCCTTAAAATAAAAAAAGTTACATGAAACACCTTTAAGTTAAGGTTTCCTTAAAATCACTTCATAAGGAATCACTTAAAGTCAGTTAACCCGTTGCATTGACAACCTAAGCGACCAAAATAAGGCAAAAAACTAAAGGTGCCTCTGACTCTATCTTAACTGTAACATGAGTTTACAGGAATAAATGAATAAAACGAAACAGATCCCAGGGGTCAGTTGCACAAAACACCTACAGTTGGTAGAGTGAAGGTTTCCCTAAAATGTTCACAAGTATTTAAGATTACTTAAAACGCTATCTTAAGCGCAACATGACCATGTTTCTGCCAATAAATGAAGAAAATGAACCCTTTAAGAAATTCTGTGCAACTCCTTCAACCAAGGAGAGATCAAACCTCAAGTGTCATGATTAAGTAGAAAACTTAATGTGTATTGTACAATCAGACCCAGGAGTATATTGTATATATGTATCACAAGCGCTATCGCCAGCACACAAACTGT
>NW_019437155.1:0-643 GCF_002814215.2 Seriola lalandi dorsalis
CCCACCCACACCCGGTCATCAACCACAACCTGAAAATACGTGATAAAATAGGAAATAAACAGTGAAAAGAAAGATTTGGTTTGGTTTGTGCAGCTCTATTTTCATATATTATGTTAATGGATTCTTAAGTATACACTGTGATTTACAGTATATGTACATGCCTCTAGGATTTGGAGAGACAGATCTTTCCTCTCCCTTTTCATGTCCTTGTTGGATGTCTCAAATTTAACATCTGGAATCAGAGGGAAGTCCTCCATCACTGCTTTGGCCGTCAAAACAAACCACACTCTTTAACAGATTTGTAATTTCCCTTCACATTTGCCTAAATTGGTTCGAATTAAATTGTTTTTCACACAAACATATCTTACAAAATCTCCTCAGCTTACCTTGACAACAATTACATCACAGCTGCTTCCATCCCGTTGAACTGGGTGGCACAACACTCAGTCTGTTTGGCCACGGCAGGTCCTCCTCATCCTAGAAGTCTTCCCTGAATTAGATTAATGTTAATACACTTTACATTGTTATGTAGGTGATGTGAAATTATAATGTCAGCTCACAGACATTTAGTACCACCAGTAAATTTACCTTATCATCACTAATGCATGAATAATGGGGATAGATGAGCCTTAAATATGACTGA
>NW_019437156.1:0-604 GCF_002814215.2 Seriola lalandi dorsalis
AGGCATAATCGGTGGTTTCTTCACTTCTTTAGACTTGCTTTTATTTGATGTCTTATCTTTATCGTCCTTTTATATGGCATCCACTCTCTCTAATTGTCCTTATTTATATTGAAGTATATTGTCTGTCTTCCATCTTAAACTTTACCATAATTCTGTCCTGCTTTTGTTTGGCCTTACAGTCCAGCTTTCTGTTGTAATATTGCCTTCTGGCCCTCTTGCCTATTACTGCATTTCCTTTGATTGTCAAATAACTTTGTAAAATTTGTAAACTCTGTTTTTAAAGGTGCTATAAAAATAAAGTAAAAAAAAAAAATTCAAGCTGATCTGTTGGCACAACAAAAGCCTTCAAATTTTGCCAGTTGAACGCTTTTAATGCCAACATCACTTTAGTGTGTTATTTTATAGTTGGTCATGCAACTGTTGTCACTGACATACTGTACATTTCTGTTTCTGCTAGAGAACTACTTGCATATATAATATTGATTGAACAAAGGAAATGAACAAATTGATTTTAACTAAGGCCAACCACACTCACATCAGTGTGGGTCCCTCACTGTTGTATCTGATGAATGTATATCACTGCAGACCACTGAAGAGGCCAGCT
>NW_019437157.1:0-625 GCF_002814215.2 Seriola lalandi dorsalis
CACTTGTCACTATGTGCCATTAACGTCTTGGATACAACAGATGCTGTAGACTAATTAAATCTACAAATATCATTACAAGTACTGGTGGTTACATGAGTTGACCCCTGCTGGTTCCTTTGGGACTGTGATCACCCGACCTCATGTCACGGACTGTTTAATTGAAGTAGGCATCGTGTTTTGCTAATGCAGATCTGTGTCAGACTGCGGGCCAGAGCAGGGCCGTATTGATTCTGCTGGACTGGATGAAAATTAAAGTCACACAGACCTTTTCATCGCAATTGATTGGCTCTCAGAATTAATGGTGTGCTGTTTAAACGAAGCTTCAGATGTCATGTCGCAAATGCTTCTACATGTCAGTGTCAGTCTGTGTGTTTGTATTTACTCCGTGTGCATGTGTGTGTCCTTGTGTGTTGACATCAGGGAAGTAAATGTCCCCATTCACTTTGCAGTCTTCTAGGTCATGACTCAGACAATACTCTTACTGTTGAAAATATCACCCAAGCAATTCTCATTCACTGAATATGTTAGCGTAGGGAGAAAGACTCCTTATTGTTGAGAGCATCATAGAAACCACATGAGAAAGCAGCTTTGGAGTTTTCTATGAATGAATTAGTATAAACCAAGT
>NW_019437158.1:0-640 GCF_002814215.2 Seriola lalandi dorsalis
ACACACACACACACACGTTTACATGCAGATCATAACAATTATTGATAGTTATATAATTATATAATTATATAATTCATTCTGGACAATAAATGATCTTTATTGTAACTAAGTCATCTACAATGATAAAACTCACCCTTTCTGTTTCATAGGCAGCTCCAGTTTGAAGATTGTGGCATCATTGACAACAGCTTTGTAAGCCTGGAAACAGACAACATGTAAACCATCACCACCACTGTCATAACAGAGGAGAGTGCTAGCTTAACAGTCGAGATGCACAAGTGAGAGGCTGCTACTTTGTCTCTGCAGAGTTGAGCTGTACTGTTCATTCTTAATGAATGCACAAAAGAAAAGCAGGAATTCAAAGCAAGGACAGAACAGCTGGAATGAACTTAAATCCCTTTAGAACATAGGAGATACAAAATATTTGACTTATTTTCATGTAGCTGGGTTTCAAATCTTTTAGGTGTGATTCTTCAGATCATGTTGCTTAATTGTGTGAAGCTTTGGAAGTCAGAGAACACAGACCTTATCTCTTGCTGTGAGGAAGCGAGGGTCGTCCTGGAAGGCGTCCTTCACCAGCTTACTGAAGCGGTTAAACAAAGTCAACAGTTGTTCCACGTATTTCTCAGAGTCCTAGACA
>NW_019437159.1:0-657 GCF_002814215.2 Seriola lalandi dorsalis
CTGATGTCTCGCTTAATATGAGATTAGCAGTTTGACTGTTTGTCACAAACAAAACTATTTTAACAGTTGCATAACCAGGCATGTTAACCAGCGGCTAGAGAGTCAGAGGAGACTTTATATCAAACACAGCACCAGGAAACATTATAACACAAACTAATTACTGTCAGGGAGAGGTTTAAGTCCTCTGCTCACTGACGAGCAGCAGAGAGCTGCACTGCTCAGCATCATCATCATCATCAGCAACCCTCTGTGTAAATGGGTGAGACGCTCTGTGGTGAGTCATACCTGAGGATGAAGAACGTGACAATCATGACGATGATGATGATGAAGAACGTGACATTGATGATGAATATGACGATGACGATGAATATGATGATGAGGATGATGAATATGACGATGACGATGAAGAATGTAACGATGGCGATGATGAATGTAACCATGGCGATGATGAATGTGACGATGACAAATGTGAGGATAATGATGATGAATATGATGATGGCGATGAAGAATGCAACAATGGCGATGATGAATGTGACAATGACGATGGCGCTGACAAATGTAACGATGGTGATGATGAATATGACGATTGCGATGATGAATGTGACGATGGCGATGATAAATGTGACGATGACGAATGTGACGATGATGAATATGATG
>NW_019437160.1:0-567 GCF_002814215.2 Seriola lalandi dorsalis
GTCAGCATCACTGTGATCTTCCATGGTGTTGGTGCAAACAGCTGCACAGAATGGACACTTTACCCAGCAGCACTTGCACAGCTGATCGATGAGGATTTGATCAGGCTTCTGTCTGAACTCATTCATCTCATTCAGTGAGAGGTTGTTTATATCCTCCATGATGGGTTCAAGGCCTTTCTCTATCTCTTCTTTAAGAAACTCAAAACTGTTTATGTCTCTGAAGTTTTGAGAACAAATGGCATCAAATGTCAACTCATCTCTCAGAGAACTGGTAAATTCCTCCAGCCACATTTCTGTGTCTCCTCTCTGGGTTTTAACTTTCTCTGTTGCAGTAAATAAAGCCTGATTCACATGTTGTTTCATGTCTTCAACATTTTTCTTGAGTATATCCCGAGCTTTATCTTTGTGTGATGTGAAGATGTATTTCTCTACTTCCTCTTTTATAAACCTCTCCACATGTTTCCTTGGGTGTCGGATGTAGGTGATGAAACCACTGAAGTCCTCTTTCTCTGCCAGTGACTTCAACACATGTTTCTCCAGGTTCAGTCTGTTCCCATTGAATGCTGG
>NW_019437161.1:0-641 GCF_002814215.2 Seriola lalandi dorsalis
CTCCAACAGTGAGTCAGTCCCCATAGACTCCCATGTTAAAATGTCCAACTTTACAGCAGAAATCAACATGTTTACAGCCTGGTACAAAAACTGTTTTGGTCTCTAGAGCTAATTTCCTCCTTCATGACACCTGTTTATATAACTCACATGTTTATAAAACTCACATGTTTATATAACTCACCTGTTTATATAATTCACCTGTTTATATAATTCACCTCTTCACATTTTATTAAGGCTTAAAGTTATGGAGGATTGAGGGCGTGGCCTCTTTGATTAACAGGAGGGTGAGCGTATGGTTGCAACAACCCCCTCCCCTTTGACCATTTCTGCATTATCTGGGAGTTAGGAGGCGGAGTCAGACACTGCCAAGATGGCAACAGTGGAGCAGCTCACTCTGAGCTTCAGAAACCTGTGGGTGACGTCACAGAGACGACGTCCATCTTTATTCAGAGTCTATGGTCAGAAAAGCAGCAGGGCAAACAAAAAAATAAAATTGATATAATGACAAAAATTGCATATGGCGGGAAATATTGTGACATTCAATATATACTAGACCCACGCTGAGTTACACACCTCAGACAGTTTATGAAAACAAGTCGTGCTGTTTCTACCTGACAAGTGTCTCGTGTCTACTTTGAAGT
>NW_019437162.1:0-619 GCF_002814215.2 Seriola lalandi dorsalis
AGCCTGTGGTGCTGAGCGTGTTTACGTCTTGTTTTCAGACATTATAGGAAGTGGTTGTTTTACAGTGTAAAGCGTCGGCAGGAAAGATTTTTGTCTTGTTTGACTCTGTCATTTTGTTCATATTCAGTCGTATCATCAGCAGTTTCATGGATTGTGTTTGTTAAAGACACCTGATCATGTGACTGAAGCTCCAGTTCATTCAGACCGACTGTCGTTAACCTCCGTCAGTTACTGATGACGCCGTGACGCTGACGTCACAGACGCCTCGCTGATATCAAATTGTCTCTAAAGCAAATATCAACAGAGACGCGTCGTAGCAACGTTCAGAGCGACATGTTTCCTGAGGAGCTGACGTAGCTGATCTTTGATTTCCATCACCACGGCAACGCGTTGGACTGTGTCCCTGCTGTCTACTCATGTTTGTTTTATGATTTCACTGCCCATCTTTATAATGTTTGTTTTTATTTATTTATGTCACAGGGAATATGTGACACTTGTTTTATATCTATTTATTTATTACTGTGTCTGTTCCACTGTCGTGTTCCGTCAGCTGTTCATTCCCCTTCAATAAACCTGCTCTCGTCTCCTCTCGTCTTAATTCTGCCATATATTTATTTTT
>NW_019437163.1:0-4258 GCF_002814215.2 Seriola lalandi dorsalis
TCAGGCGTCATATCCTGTGTTAAGAGGCCACAATGTGATTTCTGCAATCAGTCTAGACTGTAATGGAAGATTTTGTAGCTTATTTTAGAGCTCATGTTGAAATTTATAATGATACAGTCTGAGAAGTTTTTTTTTCTTTTTTCCTAAATGTGTGACTTTTTTGTAAATGTTTTTCTTGTACATTTGAGAAGGGGGTTTCTTGTGAATTAGACTTTTTAAAATGGATTTACCACTTTAATCTCAGGGGACATCACATTTTTCTCTTGTAAATCTCACATAGAATGCCCACACACACAATCAACACAGACACATGCAACACACATACAAACACAGACACAATTTATGAATTTTTTTTTTCTCAGAATACTATTCATAGCTTGGTTCAATGTTGGTGTTGGTTCAGCTTGATCAGTGTTTTCCAAAGCCCAGTGTGACATTCTCAAATATTCTGACTTGAAATCATCACTCAAATGTGAAAATAGTTGGAGATTATTACAGTAACGGACATGTGATCTATTCATTGTTACAGCTCTTTTATTCCATAGATGTGCAAAACTATTTCTAATGGTACATTGTACATCTACATAAACACTCATATGATTTAACTTATCTTTACAGTAATGTTTCTTCTGGAGGAAAAAGAAAGTGCACTGAACTTAAGCAACTAACTTATTAATCAACTATTTTTGTGATGCACATAGCAATGGCTCAGCAATTGAATGACCTATTCGATATGTAAATTTCTAATCTAATTATTGTTTCTATTCCCAAGATGACTGCAAACCGGAAGATGACCTTGAGGGTCATTCTAACACAGGCAGATATAAGAAAAGTTATCCTAAATACAAGGCCCTCTACACTCGAAGATTTGATAAGCAAGCTTAAAGAGTCACTGGGACTTCAATACAACTTCAGTCTCCAATACCAAGACCCTGAATTCAATAATGAACTATGTAATCTGACAGATACTGAAGAACTTCCAGAAAAACCAACAGTTAAAGTCTTGCCTGTCCTTGAGCTGGTACCTGTCTCACCTGATGAAGTCTTCAGTGACACGAGTACAGCAGATACAGAGATTCTCTCACACTCATCTCAGGAGCAAAAGGAAAAGTGGCCAGAATTTTTTGACATCCCAACATTTTCTGTTGATGTGCAGTATAGACTGAGGCAAGCAGATCTGCTGTTTATGAGTGAGGGAACACACCTTAAAGTATCAAAAGAACTAAAACACGAGATACTTGAGAGATTAGCAGAGAGCATGTATAGCTACACAGCATACCCATCTCCAGCTCAGTTCAAAAGTGTTGCAGCGGCACTGATAAGCAAACACCCTTGTCTACAGGAGCAAGGCTCAACCACTCGCTGTTGTGGTTGGAAAAATAGTCTAAAGCATAAAATGGCTAATTATAGAACAAAGCGCAGGCAATCAGGATGCCTTGATGTTGCAGTAAATGCCGGTAAGCGGGGAAGGCATTCAGCAGAAGGACAACCAGCTAACAAGCGCATCAAAAAGGCAAAGAAAGGTGAAATCAACTACTTGCCCAACTTTCCGGATGGATTTGATCAAGCAGCCCTGGAGGGGGCCTGCAAAGACTTGGTTGATGAAATGCAGAAGAGATCACCAAATGGACCTCTTGTGAAACAGAAGATGGATCAGACGTTTGCTCTGAGAAGAAAAGAGGTAGTGGAGTCGGAACCCGCCATAAGCACGATGGTGAAACGCTGGCCTGCCCTTTTCACTGAAGATCAGGTATGTTCACGAAAGAGAAGATAACTAATGACTATCTTTCTATTATATAATGTGTCTAGATATATATTTCTCTTGTCCTCTTTTTTTTTTTTTAAGTATATTTTTTGGGCTTTTATGCCTTTATTTGATAGCACACAGTAGAGAGACAGGAAATGGGGAGGCAGAGAGGGGGAATGACATGCAGTAAAGGGCCGTCCGATGCAGGACTCGAATCGGGGCCGACTGCAACGAGGACTGTAGCCTCTTTACATGGAGTGCCTGCTTAGACCACTACACCACACGACGCCCCCTCTCTTATCCTCTTTAAGGAAAACATTGATATTTTTGATTTGAGGCATGCTGTTTACACATTTAAACATCAACGTTTCAAATCATACAAAAAGGACATTCATTGGTGTTTTTCAAGATCTACTTTGCAGATGGCTTGCCTTGTATAGCTCAGTTGATCTAGGTTCTTAGGTTGTTGTTTTTTTTTTTTTCCCTCTCTATTTTTCAGGTGTTTATGGAGTTCAGCAGGATTGTGGGCAAGAACCTCAAGCAGGAATTCTATGAGAGCATCGATCGGCACAGTCCTCGTCTCCTTGAGTTATTTCGTTCCAAGAGGGGGAATGTTGGACAGTTGTTGACACAGATTTCACAACAGACCAATGTAGGTCCATACACATTATGTGCTTGGCATTGTTCTTTACAGGTTTTGTAAAAACATCATAGTGCCACTGTATTAGTTGTGTAATTCAGTTTCTTATAGATCATTGACTTTCTTATAGATCATTATTTGTTTTTCATTTTAGCTATCTAACTTGTTATTCTGTTTAATTCCCAAAAGACTACAGAGCCAACTGCGATCCGGACACAGGTGCTCAGAGGGCTTCCAATCATCCTGGGGGACAACCCCACAAACTTCTTCAAAGCAGGCTTTGTAAGTAAGCTCTTGCTTTCTTTTAATTTTCACCATGATACTCTAACAGTATATTGATTAAAGTTTTTTTTTTTCAAATGAGAAGTCTAATGTAATGATTGTGCTCTTCTGTTATTCTTCATCAAGGAATCTGATGATGATGATTCTTTCCGTGACCTTGACATCGGGATACTTCTCATTGAGCGTGAAGGTGCTGTGCCCACATCTTCCCAGCATCTCAGTCCAGCTTCGTTGAAAATCATCATTGAGGGAGAGGTCGTGATGGGAAACATTCAAGATCTGCCAAAAGCAATGTGCATTCTGTTTGGACTCACATATGCACTCCATCTTAACTATCCCAAGACTATGAAGCTCACATTTCAGTTCATCCAACAGGTACTGCTCTCGTTAGGCCACACTGACCTAAAACCGAAGCTACAGACTTTGAAAAATCAGCTCGCAATGTAAAGAGATGTCAGCAGTACTGTAATAAGCTGTTAACTACTTTTTTTTTTTTTGCCACACCGGTAAAAACACTTTCTGACCAGTGGGGTGAACCTTTTTTATTTTCTGTAAAACAGGCCGACAAACAGGCACACGTAAAACGCAGACAGACACACAAACAACAGACACATAAACACCCAATCACTACACAGTCCTACACACAAAAAACACTGACACATACACACCTACACACACTTAAATGTTGTAGGAAGCGGGCTGAAGGATGTGACTTCTGTGAAAATTGAGAGGAGTTGTAGCAGAAAGACATAAGACATTGTTCAGTTATTGTTGCATCATCAGTCTTTGTAGATGGAGTTAGATATTGTTCTGATATGATAGTCTCTGTTGGTTCATGTGCTGGCCTCCCTTCATTTAGGCAGATCAAACAGATTCTGTTTGTTTGTAATTTCTTGTACATTTGAGCAGAGGTTTCTTGTGAATTCTGTTTTTTTTTTATGGATTTACCACTATAATCTCAGGGCACATCCATGTTTTTCTTGTAAATTTGTGATGCATTCAACACCCCCACATACAACCAGCATGGACAACACCAACAACCACACAAACAGCACAGACACAGACAACACACAGACACATTCACCAGCCACACACATAATTGTTTCAATGATTTGAAATGACCTTTTTCAGATTAATAATTTTAGGTTGGATGCGTTGATGTTGACCTGATGATAAGTTTGTAATAATAAGATTGGCTGTGTTTTGCCATTTTTCTTGAAAATAAAGTGCATTGAAGCATTTAAAGGTGTGTAAAGAAAAGGTAATTTAATGAGAGGAAAATAATAGCTAGTTATATTTAATAATTTTGAGTACACACTACTAACAAATATAAATACTAAACTTCAGGTTCTGTTAGTAAAACTCAACATATTTAGTTTCAGCTTGTGTAAAAACTAAACATCCCATGTTAGTAAAACTCAACATATTTAGTTTCAGCTTGTGTAAAAACTAAACATCCCATGTTAATACAACTCAACATATTTAGTTTCAGCTTGTGTAAAAACTAAACATCCCATGTTAGTAAAACTCAACATATTTAGTTTCAGCTTGTGTAAAAACTAAACATCCCATGTTAATACAACTCAACA
>NW_019437164.1:0-957 GCF_002814215.2 Seriola lalandi dorsalis
TCACTTTTGAGGCCTTACTATACTATATCGTTTTTTTCACTTTTGAGGCCTTACTATACTATGTCGTTTTTTTTCAGTTTTTATAACTCACTATACTATGATGTTTTTATGACTTTTCGTATCTTACTATACTATGTCGATTTTTTGATTTTTATGCCTTACTATACTATGTCGTTTTTCAACATTTTATGCCTTACTATACTATGTTGTTTTATTCACTTTTAATTCCCTACTATACTATGTGGTTTTTTTCATTTTTTAGGCCTTACTATACTATGTCGTTTTTTTCACTTTTAATTCCCTACTATACTATGTCGTTTTTATGACTTTTCATGCCTTACTATACTATGTCGTTATTTTCACTTTTTATGCCTTACTATACTATGTCGTTTTTTTCACTTTCTATGCCTTACTATACTATGTCGTTGTTTTCACTTTTTATGCCTTACTATACTATGTCGTTTTTTCACTTTTAATTCCCTACTATAGCGTGTCATTTTTTCCACTTTTTATGCCTTACTATACTATGTCGATTTTTTGATTTTTATGCCTTACTATACTATGTCGTTTTTTTCACTTTTTATGCCTTACTATACTATGTCGTTTTTTTCACTTTTAATTCCCTACTATAGCGTGTCATTTTTTCCACTTTTTATGCCTTACTATACTATGTCGATTTTTTGATTTTTATGCCTTACTATACTATGTCGTTTTTTTCACTTTTTATGCCTTACTATACTATGTCGTTTTTTCCACATTTTATGCCTTACTATACTATGTCGTTTTTTCCAAATTTTATGCCTTACTATACTATGTCATTTTATTCACTTTTAATTCCCTAATATACTATGTCGTTTTTATGACTTTTCATGCTTTACTATACAATGTCGTTTTTTTCACTTTCTATGCCTTACTATACTATATCGTTTTTTTCACTTTTGAGGCCTTACTATACTA
>NW_019437165.1:0-561 GCF_002814215.2 Seriola lalandi dorsalis
CTCTTACTTCCTGATTGAGAAATCTGGATCAGGCCTTGAGCCCCGCCCACAACCTGCTTGCTCCAGGTGTACAACGCAGTTAGCATCTTTTATCTGTTTATGTTATTTGTTAGCTTGTAACTGGCAGTGGCTGACACAGTGTGAGCGTTTGTGCTGATACAAACTCTTTTGGTTTAATGTCACCACTCTCATCAACTTTCTTTCTTTCTTTCTTTGCAAACTACTCTTTAGCAACTAGCTAGTGAACATAACAAGAGCATTTAGCTGCTATTTCTTTTCTTTTTTCGGGAGTTGGTGGAGACCAAAGCAGAGCTACAATAAGAGTGATTAGAGGGACTTGCGCTCATCAGGTAGACACAAACATGAACCTAAACGAAAGCTAATTTTGCTATCTATCTGCTGGTAACTGCTTACTAGCACATTTGCCAGAACAAATTTCTAAGGCCATATTATGTCAAACATGTGTGTTCAGCTTGTTGTGGTGTTCTGCCCCCAAGTGGCCAGAAAATAATCAGTGCTGCTTTAAAAGATAATATATCTATTTTTCTTTTGCAGTTTACT
>NW_019437166.1:0-639 GCF_002814215.2 Seriola lalandi dorsalis
TTCAGTTGGTTGAGCATCCGCCCAATGTGCTGAGGCTAAGGTCCTCGCTGCAGTTGGCCCCGGTTTGAGTCCCACATCGGGCAAACCCTTTGCTGCATGTCATCCCCCCTCTCTCCTCCCATTTCCTGTCTCTCTCTACTGCACTATCAATAAAGGCACAAAAATATATGACAGTGTCTTTTTACCGCAACTGCGTAAAACCAGGTTACAGCAGTTTTTAGCACTAATGGATGATCACTCTGCATCTGCTGAAGTTGAAATTCTGGGTTATATGTGCGACTTCTCACTCAAACCACATAAACTGCAGCACTGCTGAGAGCAAAGCCATTTGTATTTGTTCAATTCAGCCCGTATCAAATATTTTCATTTTATTTGCAAACTCTAGCACAATCTGTGAAACCTCTGTGGTTTATGGCATATATGAGTTCACAGCCAGTCTGTGTAAAATTATGCCATCTGTGATGGTATTACTATATTGCTTTATGAATGACTACTATAATCTGTTGCAACACTCCCCATAAAGTAGGATACTGGCACTCAAAAAGTTCAATTTTGGTATTCTTAGCGAACAAGTCCACATCATACCATCACAAATTAGCTAACAAACTGAAAAAAACATTTTGCTTTCATTATTTTGCT
>NW_019437167.1:0-574 GCF_002814215.2 Seriola lalandi dorsalis
AAAATGTGTTTTAAGTTTATGTAAACTTGATGTTTCTATTAATTCTTAAGGTTTTTGATTAATGAATACATTTGTTGTGAGATATGGTGTTTGTCTGTAGGCCAGTGTTGGAAGGGTCACTTCACTCTGCATGTTTTCACTTGTCCGTCTGGGTTAGTGGGTAAATCAGCAGCTCAATCAGGGAGAGGGGAAACAAGTGTGCATCATTAGGTCTTCTCAGTACTGAGGGACTGGTCTTCAGGTAAGACAGATATAACTGTTCTGTTGTAGATGGCAGTGGGCTGAACCTTGTGCACTATAGAATCATTTCTGTACTTATAGATTGATCATATATAGCCGACAATCGGCAGGAACAGAAAATCTAGTGTTTACCAGGTGTGTGGGTTTGATGTGCTTGGGGAGTCTGGTGTTTGTTTAGCTCACACCCAGACTCTTACCTGAGCTGATGGTACACTCCAGTCAGGTGTGAAGAGAGGGTAAACGCCGTTTGGTGGTCAAAAGAGTAGAGAAAGCTTGCTGGGAGGTTGAATTATTTATTTATTTTTTGGTTATGTATGTTTCTTGTTGAATTTCC
>NW_019437169.1:0-624 GCF_002814215.2 Seriola lalandi dorsalis
TGTGTGTGTGTGTGTGTGTGTGTGTGTGTGTGTGTGTGTGTGTGTGTGTGTGTGTGTGTGTGGCTGCAGTATCCGGACAGAAGCTCTTACTCAGTGGGCAGAGGAGCGGAATTTCTGTCCCTCCACCTGGGAGCAAGACATACCCACAAACACACCTGCACACGCACATACACATGCACACACACACACACACACACACACACACACACACACGTCAATAGCAGAGACACACTTTCTCCTTCACTTTCTCTGTTTCTAAAAACATTGTTTTACTTTGCGGCAAACTGTTCTCATGACGAAACATCAACTCTCAGTTAGTGTGTGTGCGTGTCTGTGTGTGCGTGCGCGCGCGCCTGTGCGTGTGTTTATGCTTGTGCATGTATTTTTTAAGTGTGTGTTTGTTCAAGCAGAGAATCAGCGAAGTAACAGGGCATTGGGGTTACAGGAACAACGTGGAGAGAAGGGCCCATAAGAGAGGAGGGAGGAGGACAGGGGGAGAGCTGCGCTCTTAAATGCCAGAGGAGGTAGAATTTCAGACGGGCAACTCAGCGTGTGGCCCCGCACAGGAATTAGAGACAGTTAGACACACACACGCGCGCAAACACACACACACACACACACACA
>NW_019437170.1:0-668 GCF_002814215.2 Seriola lalandi dorsalis
ACTCACTGACAGAGTGGAGGTCTGAGGACCATCTGGAAGAGATGTATTTACATAGATCTTTGTGAATCCACGTAAGTTGCAGCATCTGAAACTTTAGAGGAGGTCCTGTGATGAATACTGTGACAGCGAACAACTGAAGCACTGCCGACGTCGTTTTCCAACCACAGAAGTTTAGAGGGACTCATGTGAAACCATTAATTAAAAGTTTAAACGGTTGCTGTAATACTGTGGCAGAAATCACCCCATGTAAATGCTGTATTATTTTATAAAATGCTTTGTAAAAGGAAAAACAATAAAATAAGAAAATAAAAAAAAAGAACTAGGGCTTGGAAAGACAATATCACTATTAATAATCCAATATTAGTGTCTATGATAAAGTGGCCAATGTATCACAAAAAATAATAAAGCTGGAGTTCAAGGCAAAAGTTTAAACGGAAATAAAACTCGTATTTCTTTGCTTAATAACACTATTGCTATTATCATCATTTCACTGTTTTTGGAGGGAAAACAGAGCATTATTAGACTGATATGATCTTTTACTGGATTCATCCCATATTAAGATGGCAGATAAAAACAAGCGGCAAAATCAGGTGCAAATTCACACTATATCTGGTGTTGTATTGAGTTGTGATGTTTATGTTTTGACTTGAACCAGAAATCACGACCAC
>NW_019437171.1:0-625 GCF_002814215.2 Seriola lalandi dorsalis
TTCCTTCTTTTTGCGTTCCCAATCCGTCCAATTAGTATCTTTTTGCAGACCCGCCATCTTCATAGCTGCTAAGCCGTGTGTCAAAAAGTGTTTAACTAAAGGTGTGTCCACTTCTTTGTGGTTCCTGACATTGTATCGATGTTGATACATCCTAGTGGACAATGAATTTCGGGTCTCACCCACATACTTAACGCCACACCTACAACAAAAAATGACATAAACACAATTTCTGGTGTGCGTGCTAAATTCTTGTCTTATCTTAACCAATGTTTTTTCTTTAAGATTTTTTACAAACTTTAATTTCACAAAGTGGGGTTGCAACACAACCGATTTGTTGTTCCTCTGAAGGGTTAGGGTTAGGGTTAGGGTTGGGGTTGGGGTTGGGTTTATGAGTTTGAGTTAAAATACTGTGCACTGGCCTACTGATCTGATAGAATTGATAGCAGAATGGAGAGAGAAGTGGTCTTTCCCACCGGAGACCAGGGTTCGATCCCCAGGCAGAGCACCGGGCAGAGGGAAGAGAGGGACCTGCCTTGATTAAATTTATAAAAGGAGACGGGCCCAGCAAATAAATAAAAATAATAAAAAGTTAAAAAATATATAAATAGAGGAATTAAACAATATT
>NW_019437172.1:0-698 GCF_002814215.2 Seriola lalandi dorsalis
CAACACAACACCAACACAACACAACACCAACACAACACAAACACACAACACCAACACAAACACAACACAACACAACACCAACACAAACACAACACAACACCAACACAACACCAACACAACACAACACAAACACAACACAACACAACACAAACACACAACACCAACACCAACACAAACACAACACAACACCAACACAACACCAACACAACACAACACAACACAACACAACACCAACACAACACCAACACCAACACAACACAACACCAACACAACACAACACCAACACAACACAACACAACACACAACACAACACAACACAACACAACACAACACAAACACACAACACCAACACCAACACAACACAACACAACACAACACCAACACAACACAACACAACACAACACACAACACAACACAACACAACACAACACAACACCAACACAACAAAACACAACACAACACAACACAACAAAACACAACACAACACAACACCAACACAACACAACACAACACAACACCAACACAACACAACACAACACAAACACAACACAACACAACACCAACACAACACCAACACAACACAACACAACACAACACCAACACAACACAACACAACACAAACACAAACACAACACAACACAACACCAACACAACACAACACAACACAACACAACACCAACACAACACAACACAACACA
>NW_019437173.1:0-757 GCF_002814215.2 Seriola lalandi dorsalis
GTCAGTTGATCCTACCTTCAGATAGGACTCATAGGACACATAGTAGCTTGGTAGTAGCGGGCGTACCAGACATTGGTCGTCATGGTTACAATAATACTGTATATGCAGTTAAGATTGTGGAACGGTCACGGATAAAAGAAACAATGACGATTGGTTTGAAACAGGAAACTGTGGCCTGTGTTTTGTCGACCCCCTCCTAATAAGGACTTTGTTATACTGTGTCACCTGACTTCCTCCTTTGCTCCTTTAGAGATCAACTAACAATGTGTACAGCTATGTGTTGTAATAAACTGCTCACACAGACGACCTATGGTGGCATTTTTTTTTTTTTTTTTCACAGGAGGACAATCTGTCTTATGTATGTGTATATTTAGCTATTTCTGTGTTTTTAGTCTTTGTGTGTTTCTGTGTATCTCAATATTTCCCTGCACTTTCTGTGCTGTATTTGTGCGTGTGTGTGTGTGTGTGTGTGTGTGTGTGTGTGCGTGCCTGTCCAGTGTGTGTGCCTCTGTATTTCTCTCTATATCTATGCTCTTGTCACTGCATTGTGACAGGCTCGACAATGGAACAAAACTCCAATCGGCCACAGGAGAGATTAGGAGGGAGAGGCGAGAGTGAAGGTCAAGAGAGAGGGAAGAAAACATGGAGGAAGAAAACAGCAATCTGGAGTGACTTTAGCAGAAAGAGGTCAGGTGTTTGTTTTTTTGTTTTTTCACACACTCCTTACATAGAAGACTCACCCTACGCACAGTGTGTG
>NW_019437174.1:0-595 GCF_002814215.2 Seriola lalandi dorsalis
TTACATACATACATAGATAGTTATATAAATAACTATAACATATAAACATATAACATATAAAGGCATTCTATTCCTTTCTATGAATGTGGTTTACACTGTTGGTTCCTAATGAGAGATGTGATCATGTAAAGCTGCACACAAACATTGGATGAATCTACAAAATGAAGCAATCATTAAGGGTGTGTCCATGTGTGCATTGTTGTACACTGTTATACCTTGTCTGTGCGTGTGCATGTGTGTGTGTGTGTGTCTGTGTGTGTGTGTGAAGATCATTGGGGAGATGCATGTGGAGGGAGGGAGTCAAGAAACACTGTGTGTGTGTGTGTGTGTGTGTGTGTGTGTGTGTGTGTGTGTTTAGCAGTCACCCCAGGGTGAGGGGATTAAGTGTGAGCCAATGCAGTAAAGGTTAGCGCTTGGTCTCTCACTGAGGCCTCTATCACACACACAAATCTGTGAAAAGACGGAGGAGGAGAGAGGGAGAGAGAGAGATGACATTATTACGGGCCCACAGCGCTGCTACCCGAGGGGACAGTTTCCACAAAGCTCATCAAGTCGCCACGGAAACCTGATAAAATCACCACACACATTTTTCAAA
>NW_019437175.1:0-559 GCF_002814215.2 Seriola lalandi dorsalis
TACAGCTCAAGTGCATTGAAAGCTTGGGAAGCAGCTGCTCTTTAGCACACTTGGCCAAGTTAAAGTACACTTGTCAAACCTACCATTTAGTCTTCATTCCTGAAGTCTTCAAATACTGTTTGAAAACAGATACAGTACAAGTGATAACTGATAAAAGCATAAATCTCACGTTTGTGTTGTTTGTCCAAGTCTAATTTTGTAAGTTCAACTTTCCTACTGTGGCCTGGTCTTCATAACTGGCCCCTGAGGCTGGAGGGGCCAAAAACATCCAGTGGTGCTTGACAGTTGCTGAGAACAAGTGACACTAAAATGAGATGTGTTTTCAAAAACTATACGTGGTCAGTCTGGCAAATGTCTGGTCAGCTACTTTCCCACCTCTGATAACGAGCAGTGCTCAGCTGCTTAAGCTTTTCTATGGCAACCAAAGGGTGGTAGTTAGATATATTCATCTGACACTCCCTCAATCAATACGTTGCACTCAAAGCGTAAGCTTAATGAGCAGCAACAAGTGGTGCAGAGAGTGCTTTGCAATTTTTCTCTCTGAGTTTTACCTGCACAG
>NW_019437176.1:0-534 GCF_002814215.2 Seriola lalandi dorsalis
AAATTGAAAAAAAAAAAAAAAAAAAAAAAAAATTAACACATTTGAGATGAATGCATAAATTGCTGCAAGAGAAACACTCTTTAATTTGGCTAGTTTACTTATTCTAACATTAAGTTTCCATTTTGGGGCAGCACATTCCTAAATAATTGCACAGAAGTGACTAAAAGTTTGATGAACGAGTCTCGTTTGTGCAGTAATGGAGGCCACTAGTTCAGTGTCTGTTCAAATCACTTAACTCTGTGGTCACGTCTCTTCTCCAAGGTGTGTGGCTGAAAAAGTCCTCTTCTTCTTTTAATGGCAAATTGCAAAAAGGCTGAGCTTTATCGCAACCAAAATGCTGCAACACAGAGTTCTTATATCCTTGTTATCAGTCTTGTATGTTGAAGACATAATGTAAAAACTGAACTTCCTGAACTGTGTGTTTAATCCTAGTAAGTTCTTTGATTGGTATTTTTCAGGCCAACACAAATATCATGATTTTAAAGTCTTAAAAGAAAACACAGGTGTCCAAAGAGCTATTTAAAAGTTTGGGAG
>NW_019437177.1:0-520 GCF_002814215.2 Seriola lalandi dorsalis
AATACATGATCTTTTTTTTTTGACTTCTTTGCCATACTATACTATGGCGTTTTTTTGCATTTTTATGTCAAACAAAAAAATTATGTTTTTTTTGCATTTTCATGCCCTACTATACTATGCAGCTTCATGCCTTGCCATACTATGACGTTTTTATGACCTTTTAGGAATTAATTTATTGTGATGTTTTTTTTAACTTTTTGCCATACTATACTATGGCGTTTTTTGCATTTTTATGCCATACTATAAAATGATGTTTTTAGGCATTTTTATGCCTTACTATCCTATGCAGCTTCATGCCTTGCCATACTATGACGTTTTTATGACCTTTTAGGAATTAATTTATTGAGATGTTTTTTTGAACTTTTTGCCATACTATACTATGGCTTTTTTGCATTTTTATGCCATACTATAAAATGATGTTTTTAGGCATTTTTATGCCTTACTATACTATGCAGCTTCATGCCTTGCCATACAATGATGTTTTTATGACCTTTAATGCCTTAATATACGATGATGTTTT
>NW_019437178.1:0-779 GCF_002814215.2 Seriola lalandi dorsalis
TCAATCTGCCAGAAGAGACGGTCCAAAAATAAAACTAACAAAAAGTGTCTGCCATGGCAAAACATGATCAGTGACATGCAAGCATCATTTGATCAGAAGCATACACTTGAAAAACAGGGCTTAGCAAAGTTTATGACTAAGTGTGTTGATGGGGAGAAATTCTCAAACACGAAAAGACTGGCCCTTTGTGTGTTAACAATGTTTGGATCAACGTATACTTGTGGATCCAGCTTCTCTCACATGAATGCAATAAAAACAAATACTCAAATTGCCCTCACTTTATATGAACCGTCTTTCTCTGCCATTGCATAGTCTAAGAAGTGCAACCTCTCTCATTAGTAGCCTCTAGATAGATAGATAGATAGATAGATAGATAGATACTTTATATATTCCCTAGGGGAAATTCATGTCTCAAGTAGATCATTAGTAATAATAATAATAGTTAATAATAAATAATAAACAATAGTAATTAAATGAGTCCACTTCCTTTGGCTGAGGTGTTGTATAGTCTGATGGCAGTGGGAACAAAGGATCTTCTGAACCTCTCTGTTCTGCAGTGCAGTGAGATGAGACATTTGATGCACCTGTAGCTGCTTCTCAGGCCTAACAGAATGTTGTGGAGAAGATGGTTGGTATTGACCACGATGGCCTCCACAACAGTCCTGAGTGAGTCCAGACTCCCGCCAAGCACAGACCCAGCCTTTGCTGGGGCAGCAGCATGTCCAACATTAACACAAAGAGACTGGAGAAGCTGGTCACAGAATGCAGCATAAAAGAGT
>NW_019437179.1:0-548 GCF_002814215.2 Seriola lalandi dorsalis
AGGTTGCGCCGATAGGTAACACGTAGGAGTAGGTATAATCTGGCGATGAGTGGATGATCTGCCAGGGTTCTTACACAGAGGGTGATGAAGGTGGATGAGATTCAGGTGTGCTGCACCGTACACGGCCGGATAGCCAGGCCACGCCTCCCTAGGAAATGACAGACAGGGAAGGGGGAGAAACACACTAGGAGCAGGGGAACAGGAGAGACAGGAAGAGAGAGAGAGAGAGAGAGAGAGCAGAGGAGGGTGGAGATCCTGTCAAAAAAAATATTCAAAACAGTTACAGTATCTCTTATTGTAAGTACTGAAGCAATAAAGTATTGACTGTCTGGATTCACATAATAGTTACTGTCATGGTTTGTTCTCCATACATACCTGCCTTCAGTTGTTTTCCACTCATCACTCCCTTGCTCACCCCATCTGCCAGCCACACCCACCTCGTCAGTCACTTCATTCACCTGTTC
Organism: Seriola lalandi dorsalis; assembly: GCF_002814215.2. Taxonomy (NCBI): domain Eukaryota; kingdom Metazoa; phylum Chordata; class Actinopteri; order Carangiformes; family Carangidae; genus Seriola; species Seriola lalandi. Next base: position 465 of record NW_019437179.1, read on the forward strand.
ACTCAGCTGCAGCTCTTCAGCAATCAAGCCTGGTTAAAAGCTCCACTCTCCTCCACACTCACTGCCAGATTGTTCTTTGTTCCC
>NW_019437181.1:0-538 GCF_002814215.2 Seriola lalandi dorsalis
CCTGTGGTTATGGCCATGACTTTGCTACCGTACGGTCTCCAGAAGTGGCGGACGGGGGGTTAACACTGCATTTTGACTGTAGTGACGGTGAGAAACTACGTGAATACATGTAGGAGTCTCAACAGACAAAGGCCCCAGAGTTATACGAGTCAACAGCACTAACAATTAGGGCAATGTGTCACAAACTACAGACGAACAGACTGCCGAAACCCGGGATCGAACCAGGGACCTTTAGATCTTCAGTCTAACGCTCTCCCAACTGAGCTATTTCGGCAGAAATGTGTTAATTATGGAGGCTAGAAAATCCAAAACACAATAACGTTTCTAAGCATCCAACTCATTCTAGGCATCAAAAAGTAGTCCTGTTCTACTGGAGTGCAAGGAAGAGACAGAGCCTGTGAAATGCCCTGCCACACATCCCTAATAGGGGTTGGAGAAGATCTTATGAGTTCCAGGCCAACTATCTTTGATGCACAAAGGCCTGTAGTAATAAGTGCATTTGAGAGAAATGCCCCAATGACTGCTGATTCTGCATCTA
>NW_019437182.1:0-566 GCF_002814215.2 Seriola lalandi dorsalis
TCCCTCCGGTAATTTAATGAAAGCACAGTGGAAGCAAACAAGACTGTGATGAAAAAGGGAGTAACAATTGGGATTTTAAGAGGAGAGGAGCCTTGTACTTTAAGTATTTTTGTAAATATATTTGAGGAAAACGGGCTTAAGATTCTGCTGATTCTTTATAGTTTTACACAGTTATGATATAAAAACATTCTGACAGTTTTACTCAATGTTTTGGAGTTAGAAACTCAAAGAAAAACGTTACAAATCTCTGAATAACGTGGACACTTATGGGTTACAGTTATTGCGTGAATGTGCCTCAACAGAAAATCTGGTGTCCATATGTCTGTTTGTTTTTCAACAACACAAAACCATATAATAAAAAACCCAAATAACACAATCCACAGACAGAAGAAAGAAATAAAAGATGTAAAAAGAAATTAACTGATGCTAAAGGATATTTAAAAACAAATTGACAATAACAACATGAACATCGAATGTAAATCAAAATAAAACAATTAACATGACATGTTAAAAGTTTAAATAGTGTCCATATAAATATATAAAGAAGAGCTGTGCACACTACAGAA
>NW_019437183.1:0-681 GCF_002814215.2 Seriola lalandi dorsalis
TGTGATTATAGATCAGCTCTAGCTTCTATATTAATACTGTGAAAGTATCAAAGCCTCAGTCCACAGAGAAATGCACACAGCCTGTATTCAGAAACTGAGCCTTAAAACCAGCCGTCAGGACTTCTGGAACTTTGTGATGTCACAACAAAGCAGTCACCAAGCCCCGCCCACCTGGACCCACCATCCAAACCTTGCAGGATTTGGTTTCTCTGAGTGTTTTTACCTGAAATCTGCTTTATTTTTATTAACAGTAAGCCAATCAGGAGAGAGGCTCAGAGCCTCCTCTCTTCTGATTGGCTCACCGACCTGTTGTTACTAGAGCTGCAGAGAGAAGCCTGAGAGAGGAGATGTAAAACTACACTGAGATGAACCACAAATATATCTTCTTATGGATCAAGACTTCAAATAAAACACAGAAGAAGAAGAAATAAAATGCAGCTGCTTCATTTTAAAGGGTCATTCACAAAAATGTTCCTGATGTGATGGAAACAATCATGTCATTAGTGAACAGGACTTTCAGCCCAGTACATGTGTCTGTTTCAGCTGGTTCTGTGATCCTGATGAGTCCAGCTCTTCCTGTGACGGAGGGAGACGACGTGGTTCTGCGATGCTGCAGAACCACGGATGCAATGTCTGCCGACAGCCTCACAGCTGATTTCTATAGAGATGGACTCCTCGTCG
>NW_019437184.1:0-584 GCF_002814215.2 Seriola lalandi dorsalis
ACATAGTATAGCATGGCATAAAAAAGCAAAAAAAATGTCATAGTATAGCATGGCATAAAAAGGTCAAAAAATGTCATAGTATAGCATGGCATAAAAAGGCAAAAAAATGTCACAGTATAGCATGGCATAAAAGTGTAAAAAACGACATAGTATAACGTAGCCCGAATTTGTGAAAAAATTACATAGTATAGCATGGCACAAACGTGTAAAAAACGACATAGTATAGCATGGCATAAAAATATCATGGTAAAGTATGATATAAAAATGTCAAGAAATTTCATACTATAGCATAGAATAAAGGTGTCAAAAAATGTCATAGTATAGCATGGCATAAAAGTGTCAAAAAATGACAGTATAAAATGGAAGAAAATGTCATAGTATAGCATGGCATAAAAGTGTCAAGAAACAGCATAGTATAGAATGGCTAAAAATGTCATAGTATAACATGGCAAAATACGGTAAAAAAAATGTCATAGTATAGCATGGCATAAAAGTGTCAATAAAACGACATAGTATAGTAGGTCATAAGAATGTCATAGTATAACAAGGCTTAAAAATGTCATAACATAGCATGGCATAAAAAT
>NW_019437185.1:0-723 GCF_002814215.2 Seriola lalandi dorsalis
TTTTGACATTTTTATGCCTTACTATACTATGACGTTTTATGCCTTACTATACTATGACGTTTTTTGACATTTTCATGCTTTACTATTCTGACGTTTTTCTGACGTCTTTATGCCTTACTATACTATGATGTTTTTTGACATTTTTATGCCTTACTATTCTGACGTTTTTATGATGTCTTTATGCCTTACTATACTATGATGTTTTTATGCCTTGCTATACTATGATGTTTTTTGACATTTTTATGCCTTACTATACTATGATGTTTTATGCCTTATTATACTATGATGTTTTTATGCCTTACTATACTGTGACGTTTAATGACATTTTTATGCCTTACTATACTGTGACGTTTTTTGGCATTTTTATGCTTTACTATACTATGACGTTTTATGCCTTATTATACTATTAAATTTTTTTGACATTTTTATGCCTTACTATACTATGACGTTTTATGCCTTATTATACTATGACGTTTTTTGACATTTTTATGCCTTGCTATTTTACAACATTTTTATGACGTTTTTATGCCTTACTATACTATGATGTTTTATGCCTTATTATACTATGACGTTTTTTGACATTTTTATGCCTTGCTATTTTATGACATTTTTATGACGTTTTTATGCCTTACTATACTATGATGTTTTTATGCCTTACTATACTATGATGTTTTATGCCTAACTATACTATGACGTTTTATGCCTTACTATACTATGACGTTT
>NW_019437186.1:0-614 GCF_002814215.2 Seriola lalandi dorsalis
AATACAGGAAACTTTGTTTGTCCACAGGGAGCGATTTAAAGTTTCTATCATGTATGTGCAGATAAAGATGAACCTACAACAGTATTACTGTAATTGTCTGTATGTTTTACTGCTGCTGACAAGTTTTCACTTGAGACTAAAACAAACAACAGTTCAGGCTGAATGCCATCTTGTGTTTTAGGGTTTGGTTTTCGTGTCTTTAAATACTCCTGCACAATAACACGTCGCAAAAGCACATTTTAATTAAAGCCCCAGTCCCTTAAAAGGAGCTAAATGTAAGTGTTGCTACTGCTACATAGCTAATGTTAGCATTAGCAGCTGTTTACTTACCAGTCTAGAAGAAACGTGAGTTCAGCATCAAACTTCGTTCCTTTACTCACCAACAGCTGTAAAGAAAGAGGAAGCTGGAAAGAAACATGTCGACTTGAATGTTAACTCGTTTTTTCCTCTATTTCTATCATTTATTTCCTTCTACTGAAGTTAGCATGCTAATCAGCTAGCCTGTCTCACCGTTTAAATTTAATGGCACACATGGAGAATTATGGTTTATTACAACAGGAGTTTTTATATTTTCGTGTTTTCTATCTGTTCATACGGTCAAGGTCAGTGTTCCC
>NW_019437187.1:0-521 GCF_002814215.2 Seriola lalandi dorsalis
CAGAAAAATCAACACTTGACCACACATCAGCATGACAAGAACGACCTAACATCACAGAAACAATCATTATGAAAAATGAATTTAGTGTGTACTTTTTAGTTTGGCCCATGTCCGATCCGCTAACATGGAGCGGGGCAGAGTTTATGACCGACACTGCAGCCACTGTTGACCTCGCACAAAGAGAGGTTGAACAAGATGGCGGCGTTGTTAGAGAGACAAACAAAGCAGAAGGAGGCTCTGGAAAAAGAAAATCTGGAGCTCAGTGTTGTTGCTCAAGAGGAGATTATCAGCTTCAGCTCAAGGCAGGAGGCACAGGAGAATGTGATAAAACTTCAGCAAAACTATGAGGCGGTGAAAGGACCCCTGGAGTCTGTGAGTGAGATAAATAATGTCCTCTGTGAGGAGATACAAGACCTTAAAGAAAAACAAGGGGCGGCGACGAATCATCAGTCATCAGGTCCTACTAGAAGAATTTGTGATTAATGGTTCCCAAATCTCCAATTGTATAATGGCTTCTGTGC
>NW_019437188.1:0-725 GCF_002814215.2 Seriola lalandi dorsalis
CACATTCATTGTGCGCAGGACATGAAACAAACAACAACGATAACGATACAACTGTTAAAAACAAGGGCCTTAAATTAACCTCAAGTTTTTGTGAAAAAATCATGTGTTGTCAAGGTTGCTAGGCAACAGGAGCTGGTAAGGGCGGCAACAGCTGGTGACACGGTGAAAATCCTCCATTGTTCAGACCGTCCTGTAGACTGTTCTCAGTCTAAAACCACATCATGTACTTCCTGTGATAAGTATGATGTCACTTCCTCCTTGTGATTAAACTCATGTCGTTCTTCTCTCTGAGATCTTTAACATTAATTTCTCTCTGATCAACAGTGACTAACCAACCAACAGTGAAGAGGTCAGAGGTCAGAGGTGGAGAACTGACTGTGGGATCAACACTGACTATAAAAAGAAGAAATATGATTCTGTATTGTGTCGATCTGTATCAAGAAAAACATGTTAATAGTCCTCAGGCTCACAGAGAGTCATGTCCCATGATGCATCTGGGACAATGACCATGTATCTCACCTCATGAAAAGAAGAAGAGGAAAGAGGAAGTTGAGCGTTAGTTCAGATAAATGTTTGCATGATTAATCAAATAATCATCTGTTGATTAGAAAACAGCTGATGTTTGACAACAGACATGAACACAGCTGGTTTCATGGCTGAAAACAGCACAAGTGGTCGGACTGAGAGCTGGACGATCAAGTGTCAGAGAGAGAGAGAGAGAGAGA
>NW_019437189.1:0-760 GCF_002814215.2 Seriola lalandi dorsalis
TGGGCGATAAACCGATAGCAATAATTATTTTGAAATAATTTTCCTCAATAGAAACATTAAAAATGTTTGATAAATGTTTGATATAATTCATTTCCATGTGTATAGCACTCAAAAATGAAAAAGATTTTGATTTCAATCATGCATATATTATCATATTTTGAATGTTTGTACATCACAGTTTTTAAATGTTCTGCTGTTTAGCAAGTGTTTCTCATGTTCTGACTAAATAGAACAGTTTAAAACCACAATTGAGTGTCTGGTTTCTTCAGCTTTCACTCAGGAGCAAAAATCAGCCTGAAGGAAATAACAATGTGGCATTTATCTTGATAAATATTGATATCGACCGATATGGACATTTTTATCGTGATACCAATTTTGGCCATATTTCCCAGCCCTAATCTGAACCAGATGAAGGATTTTAGTCGTCGGACGCCTGGATCTGAAGTTATCAGAGAAACAAGCTGAGGAAATGTTAGACAGCTCAGCTCCCAGCTGCTGGAGACGTCCTGTCCTGTGTCACTGAAGAGCGTCGCTGAAGCTCTGAGTTTTAAAGTGAAACAGCTTGATTCAGTGTTTCTACTGGTTTTAATCCCCTGGTGTGTTTGTTGTGGAGAGGAGGACACCTCTGTGGATCATTCAGCTGCTGGTAAAAACCTGCTGAACGTCTGCTTCATAAGTTTTCAGAGTAACAATCAGAACAAAGGTTAGCATCAATCTCAGCTCCAGCTCTTCCCTGAGTCTCTGTCCTCCGTACAGCGTC
>NW_019437190.1:0-694 GCF_002814215.2 Seriola lalandi dorsalis
TCAAATAAAATTATCACGAGGGCTTTACTTTCTTGCTATTTATATTGGAGCATATTCATATAGCACGTCTTACGTATTCTTATAGTCCTACTACTTATTTATAGTGGAGCATATCAAATTAAACGTGTTGATTTTGGTCATTGTTTACACTGAGATTTTGTCCATGATGATCTGTTTTAACACTTTGATCCACCAAAGCCTTTTCCGTTTTACTCGTATTTAAATGTATTAATTAAGCCACTGTTATTTCATATAGCTGTCACAGAACCCAGATATTTTCATGAAGTAGGGGAGACCGGGGATGGTTGTAACAAAGGGATAGTTGTAACAGCATCACTTTCACCAATAAGGGATAACATAAGAGTCATGTGATCAATTTCATGTATATCCACTTCCTCCCTGATCTTGCATGTGAATTTGGATGGCTGTTAGAGGAAGTGTGTAGATTTTACAGTCAAAACATCAATTTTCAGGTAAGAAAGTAATTTTTGGGACCAAGTCTATATTTTGATTAGTACTGATGCTGTTGAAGTTTGAATTAGGTAACTTGTATCGGGTAAGAGAGTAGGTTCTTACGTAAAATGTGAGTCATTTCATCCATGCTAATTTCAAACCACCATGCTGATACAGCTAGGTAAACATTGGCTGACAGGGGTGGGGATAGTTGTAACACCATATAAGAAAATGTTACAAC
>NW_019437191.1:0-568 GCF_002814215.2 Seriola lalandi dorsalis
GGCTTCCATTTGCGTTCCTGGGCTCCAACAGGGAAACAGAAAGACAAAGCACACAAACTTGATGATGTATTGTTAGTAGTCGTTTTAAACAAGCTATTTCATGTACCACCGCTGACTAGCTAATTACATATCTAGAATGCAGTCTCCAGCCAGCAGCGAGCCTCTTCCTGGTGGATGTCTGAGGCTCTTTTTGTCAATGTGACTGTCAGTCTCTGATAGAACGATCCTTTACACTATACCCATACACAAATGTGATATATGTAGATATATTGAATTACAATTTCAAATTGTATACTTCATTATCAGCCATTATATATAGCTGTTAGTAGGTGTAAATATTTTGTAGCAACTAAGCCTATGTAAGAACTGGTTTGTGTGGTGCAACTTGCTTTGATTTAGTCATATAAATAAAATATATGCAAAATTATAAATTCGAACAATTTCAAGTTTTAATAAATACATATCTAAAGCAAATATATATTGCAAACATATGCAACATTGTATACCACATACAAGTCCATCAGTTATTTAACATATATACATATGCAAATTTTTATATGGGTTTTTC
>NW_019437192.1:0-566 GCF_002814215.2 Seriola lalandi dorsalis
CCAAAGGTTTAACACAGGCGTTGCAGGTACTTAAATAAAGAACAGAAAAGCTCAGCTACAACAACAAAGAGGCATGACTTCGTTCTCTGCTCAGGACGCCATTACTCCACATATCTTTACATAGAAATGAATTGTTTTGCTATATTGTCAAATGTCAACATTTAGAGACGTGTACAAACAATTAATGTCAGTGTCAGTGGTGAGTAGGCTAATTCAACAGATGGGTGAGTTTTGTAAGGTCTGGCAACTTAAACCTGACTCTTCATCTCACCAGTGCTGATAGTCTCTAAACGCTACTAATAGTCTTCAGTTTTTATCAACAGGTTATGTGTATTTATATGGCCAGGCACCATACAGTTTACAAGTGTGATCTAATTTGTTCCTTTTATTCTGTCCTTTTGTTCAAGAAATGGAAAGTGGAGAGATCGGTGAATGTAAAACAGGCTTCTCTCTCTCCATGCCAGGGCCTTCAGTTAAGTCTGTTGCAGATAGTTACTGTTGTGGAGACTGGAGGTGAGCCAGGACCCCTGTGGAAATGTTATTTTAACTTGAGTGGTTTCATCCTG
>NW_019437193.1:0-579 GCF_002814215.2 Seriola lalandi dorsalis
CTCGACCTTGTGTTCACAGTTAAAGTCACTCTGCTTTAGCTGCAGTTTGTTGAAGGAGATTTCAACAGAAACATTTCCTGTAAATTAGATCCCATAAGTCCTGAATCTTGTGTGTCACTTAAAGAAACTCCAACATTCATCGTCACAATCAAACTGAAGAACAGAAAAAACTATTTGAAAAGTCATGAGCTGCATGATTTTCAATTCACAGTGTCACTGCAGTTTTCTATGATGTAAGTTTATTCTAAAAATACTCAGAACGAAGAATATTTGATCGTGTTTTCGATCTGCAGCTTGTTTCTTCTTGCTGCTCGTCTCCTCTGTGGCTCTGAGCCGTCAGGACAATGTGATCAAAATACAAAAACACAAAGGTGCGTCCTCTGAGGAGCACGAATATCCACCATGTGGATGAATCTTTCTCTCGACCAAACCTGTCCGACAGACCGACGTCGTGTTTCTCACAGGACAAAAAAGGACAAGGATTTTCGGACTCGGCGCCTGGTGCGTGATTCAGTTTGATAAATCAGCAGAACATAAGCTCGATATTCGACCTTGAGGCCTAATTAGACCCTCAGAACC
>NW_019437194.1:0-858 GCF_002814215.2 Seriola lalandi dorsalis
TACTATGATGTTTTTTTGACATTTTATGCCATAGTATACTATGACATTTTTTGGCATTTTTAAGCCATACATTACTATGACGTTTTTTGGCATTTCTATTTCTTAATACACTATGTCGTTTGATGCCCCACCATACTACGACGTTTTTATGACCTCTTATGACTTAATATACTGTGATGTTTTTTTGACATTTTATGCCATAGTATACTATGACATTTTTTGGAATTTTTAAGCCATACAATACTATGACGTTTTTTTAGCATTTCTATTTCTTAATACACTATGTCGTTTGATTCCCCACCATACTATGACGTTTTTATGACCTTTTATGACTTAATATACTATGATGTTTTTTTTGACATTTTATGCCATAGTATACTATGACATTTTTGGGCATTTTTAAGCCATACAATAATATGACGTTTTTGTGCCATTTTATGCCTTAATATACTATGTCGTTTGATGCCTCACCATACTATGGCATTTTTATGACCTTTTATGCCTTAATATACTATGATGTTTTTTTGACATTTTATGCCATAGTATACTATGACATTTTTTGGCATTTTTAAGCCATACAATACTATGACGTTTTTTAGCATTTTTCTATTTCTTAATACACTATGTCGTTTGATTCCCCACCATACTATGACATTTTTATGACCTTTTATTACTTAATATACTATGATGTTTTTTTGACATTTTATGCCATAGTATACTATGACATTTTTGGGCATTTTTAAGCCATATAATACTATGACGTTTTTGTGCCATTTTATGCCTTAATATACTATGTCGTTTGAATCTTCACCATACTATGGCATTTTTATGACCTTTTATGCCTTAATATACTATGAT
>NW_019437195.1:0-567 GCF_002814215.2 Seriola lalandi dorsalis
TAATTTGATTGATCGGTGTCAGATCATCGTCCTGCTGCTGACTCATCTCAAACCTCTTCTATTTGTTCTTCGGCTTCCCCTCGCCAATATTTTGAGAACATTTTTGGGATTTAACGTCTGTTAAATCTTTGCATTGAACCTGCTCAACAAGTAAACGTGACTGGAAATGTGCTGCCCTGAAAACAAACTGCCAGGAGCTGCAGCAGATGCGATGTGTGACAGAAGGGAGCCTGCGTGAGCCACGAACCAGCGTCAACAGAAAACAGACAAACACAGAGAAGATTCACGTGGAACACACAGTCTGCCGTTTTAAATCCTCACCGTGTAAATTAAGAGCAGGTCACGTGTTTTCTCCTTCACACAGTTTCTGATAGATGATGAATTTGAGACACAGCGACACGTTTTTCAAATTTCTCCAAAGTGACTTTGACTTTTCTTTCCCTCTGCTGTGAGTCCGACTCTCAGACAGATCTGCTCTATTTTCCCACTAGTAGCCATAATCCTGTTAGCACATGTTGGCGGCGTTTCAGCTGGAAACCCACCCAGGAAATTTCATATACCTGTCCT
>NW_019437196.1:0-655 GCF_002814215.2 Seriola lalandi dorsalis
TTCACGTTGGAGTAAGGCATCAAAAGTCATAAAAACCTCATAGTATAGTGAGTCATAAAACGTCTAAAAAACGACATAGTATAGTATGGAATAAAAAGTCATAAAGACGCCACTGTATAGCAAGGCATAAAACGTCAAAAAACGACATAGTATAGTATGGAATAAAAAGTCATAAAAATGTCATAGTATAGTAAGGCATAAAATGTTAAAAAAAAATGTCATACTATAGTATGGAATAAAAAGTCATAAAAATGTCATAGTATAGTAAGGCATAAGAAGTCAAAAAAGTGACATAGTATAGTATAAAATAAAAAGTCGTAAAAACATCATAGTATAGTGAGGCATAAAACGTCAAAAAACCCACATAGTATAGTATGAAATAAGAAGTCATAAGAACGTTATAGTATAGTAAGGCAGAAAACGTAAAAGAAAACGACATGCTATAGCATGGTTTAAGAATTCATTTAAAAAGTCATAGTGTAGTAAGGCATAAGACGTCAAAAAAACGACATAGTATAGTATGGAATAAAAAGTCATAAAAAATGTCATAGTATAGTAAGGCATAAAACATAAAAAAAAAACTTCACGTTGGAGTAAGGCATCAAAAGTCATAAAAACCTCATAGTATAGTGAGTCATAAAACGTCTAAAAAACG
>NW_019437197.1:0-522 GCF_002814215.2 Seriola lalandi dorsalis
ATTTCAGAGTCTTCTGCCAACAATTTTCTGACTCAGACTGACAAATCCAAGTCTGTGAGTCTTGGAGCGACTGTGACCATCAGCGCCACAGGGAGTTCAAACATTGGTGCTGATCTGAGTTGGTACCTTCAGAAACCTGGACAGGCTCCAAAACTTCTGATATACAGAGCATCAACTCTAAACTCAGGAACTCCGTCTAGATTCAGTGGCAGTAAATCTGGTTCTCAGTACACTTTAACCATCAGTGGTGTTCAGGCTGAAGATCTTGGAGATTACTACTGTCTTGGTGCTCATGGCGGTGGAGTGTTCACACAGTGATTTAGAGTCATACAAAAACCTCCTGCAGTCAGACTGAAGTGAAAACAGCCTGCTGCAGGTGCAGAGGGTTGGTGAAGAGACTGTGAGGAGGAGAACTGGTTCAGTGAACACAACACAAGAGTCATCAAGCAGAACCACAATGAACCTAAATAGAACTGAAACAAACTCAGAGACAGTTTCTAACATGAAGCTTTAACTTAAATT
>NW_019437198.1:0-703 GCF_002814215.2 Seriola lalandi dorsalis
GACACTGCACACTGCTGGGTTCCATGGACGCAGACCAAGGAGGACGCCACTTCTCCAGATAAGGCACACAGAAGCCCGCTTGGCCTTTGCAAATGATCATCTGGACAAAGAAGAAGACTTCTGGTCTTCTGTTTTATGGTCAGATGAAACAAAAATTGAATTGTTTGGCCACAATGATGTATCCTTCATTTGGCTTAGAAAAGGAGACGCCTTCAACCCTAAGAAAACCATCCCCACTGTCAAACATGGTGGTGGGAACCTAATTCTTTGGGGGTGTTTTTCAGCCAATGCACCAGGGAACCTAATCACAGTAAACGGCACCATGAAAAAACAGCAATACATCAAGATTCTCAACAACAACATCAGGCAGTCTGCAGAGAAACTTGGCCTTGGGCACCAGTGGACAATTCAGCACGACAACGACCCAAAACACACAGCAAAAGTGGTGAAGAAATGGTTAGAGGACAAAAACATTAATGTTTTGCAGTGGCCCAGCCACAGTCCTGACTTGAATCCAATTGAGAATCTGTGGAGGGAGCTAAAGATTAGGGTGAAGGCAAGGAGACCCTCCGACCTGAAAGAGTTGGAGCTCATCGCTAAAGATGAATGGGCAAAAATACCAGTGGAGATATGCAAAAAGCTGGTCAGCAATTACAGGAAGCATTTGATTGCTGTAATAAAGGCTTTTCTATTGATTATTGTG
>NW_019437199.1:0-662 GCF_002814215.2 Seriola lalandi dorsalis
TGAGAACCATCATGACATGTTCACCTGCACAATGACTCCAAACTCAGTATTAGTTTCTATTCTATTGTTATTTCATGTAAAACGGTTCAGCAGACTGTTTATTACAACTAAGCTGAGGGAATAATGTATTTTCAGATATCTGTGATCATCTAATCAGAGTGCTGTTTCTTTTGTCTTTTTCTCTAAACTCTACAATATGATATTGATCTGATTTCCCTCTATTATAATGTTTTTTCCATCCAGCCAAGTTCTGGATCTTTGGGGACACCTACAACCTCTTGTAGCGATGATGGAGGCCCTGCACCACCTCCACCTGCAGCGTCCACACATGAAGATCTTCTCTCCCCAAACACAGACACAGTGTCTTATATGATAATATAGTATTTTTTAATGTAACACTTGTGGCCATAACATTGTTCAGTCTGATCAGCTGTGCTCTTCCTTGTTCCCTTCACCCTCACTGTCGTATTACACTCTCTGCCACATGTCAGACATATAGTCACATGACTCTTGGACTCCACTGTAGCTGTAACAAACTGTCAATAGTTTCAAACATTAGATTCATATTTCATAGTCCTCAGCCATTATAGTTAATATCAGTGTGCTGTTCCAACAGCATCACTTATTTAGAGGGAGATTGTTACTGGAGCAAATAAATATTA
>NW_019437200.1:0-623 GCF_002814215.2 Seriola lalandi dorsalis
ATACGATACCAGGGAGAAGACAAGACAGAAAATAAGTTAATGAGATGAACCTGCATGTTTTGCTGCATGTAAGAAAATTCTACCAGCGACTGATTTTTTCTAATAACATGATGCTGAGTTAATTTTTAAACTATATTTATCATTGTCCTGCAAATGTTTGCATGTTTGGGACCAGGTACGGTTAGCATAACAAACACGAAGTTATCAGCTAGCTAGCTAGGTTAGCAAAGTGCAGTCTGTTGGTGCCGAAGAACGAGCCATAATTACTGTGAACAGAAACTCATTAAAACTAAAGAACTAACAGCAAAACTTCCTCCTCCACCGACAAATACTGGGAAAATAATAGAAATTTAACACAACTGATTGAATACGATGTGCACACGACCCTCGCTCTCCTCCGGTAATCGACCTCCCGGCCTGCCGCGTCATCTGATCAATCATTGCAGACCAGGTGTGATGCCACGCCCCCAAAAATACCTGTTATCTGCCTAATATCTAATTAATTAGATGATTATTTTCAGATGGACCACCAGAACACTGAACGAGAGGTGTGAATGAATTTAGACCCTCACACCGTAATGACTTCTGGAAAACATTTATCGACTGAGTATTTCATGAGAGAA
>NW_019437201.1:0-625 GCF_002814215.2 Seriola lalandi dorsalis
GCTCTTTATAAACCTGTGGGTGACGTCACAGATGCTACGTCCGTCTTTATTTACAGCTAGCAGCTTGCAATGTTTATATGCAGAGACATTTGAAGTGAAAAGGCCTAAAAAGGAGGGAAAAGGCACAGTGTTTGATTGAGATTATGGATGAGGCGTCATAGAGGAATGTACATTCTACAGAGGGTGTTGGGATAATAACTAGTTAGTCCCTGAACCTCCAATCTATTGAATCTGTCCACAATATAGTGACATGCTTTGCTGATTTGGATGTGGGTCCCCCGAAAAGATAAAAGGTGTAAAAACAACAGTTTGCGGGAGGTTGAAACATTTATATATCTTTCTTACTTGTAATTCTAAATATTACAATGTATTTACCATTTATTGTGTCTAATACAATTTCAGACATGCCTTATGTGGCCCATACCATTTCTTAACCTTGACATTTGCTGAATGCCTCCTCTGCCTACCTCACTCCATCATTAGCTCCGTGCACAAGTCTCTGCTTCCGTGCATTGGCCAGACATTGTAGGTAAATGTTAATAGAAGTAGCTAACTATCTAGCTTGTTTAATACTCTTTATCTTTTTATGTTCAGAGTTTCTGAATTAGATTGTGTCAAGTAACTA
>NW_019437202.1:0-747 GCF_002814215.2 Seriola lalandi dorsalis
ACATTGGTTTAAAAGAGTTTTTCTGTTTATATTATACTGTCTTATTATCAGCTTGTCAGTCAACTGTAAAGCACTTTGAATTGCACTTACCTGTATCAAAGGTGATAAAAATGACTGACTGACTGATTGATTGACTGAATGATTTATGGACTCCCATGGTGATTTTTTTTAATTGAAGGTAAATACAAGAGTAACAATATCAGTATCGTAATGGCCTTTTCAGACATGAAATATGTAGCTAACACTGCTTCATCTATTTTTTATATATCATTACGTAAAATATTTGTTATGGCTTTATTCAGAAATGACAAGCCAGTTATGGAGGGAGTAAAATTAAAAGTAGTGTTGTTGTATTTCAGGCTATTAACGTTAAAACTGTTTAATGATTTATGCTAGTGGATATTTAGGTGCTAAGGGTGAGTTGTTGTTTAAACATCTGCCTCAGGGAAACTATTTACAACCACTGATCACCACCCTATGGGCATGTGTAGGGGGGCAGCCGGAGGTAACAGAGGTAGATAATTGGTAATTTATATGTATACATTAACTGTCTTCCTTTGAGCGTGCCGAGCTTTAGGTAACACTTGAGGTCGGAGTCAGACGGGAAGGAGGAAGCCAGCAGAGCCAATCAGAAGACAACAAAACGCCCATGCACATTTCTTTGTTTGTACTTGTATAAATACACTGGATCAGGAAAAGTTAGGTTGTCAGACTGTGGACTGACCAACACTTGTTATTGGTTAGGAA
>NW_019437203.1:0-730 GCF_002814215.2 Seriola lalandi dorsalis
ACATGCTCTCTGTGTTCAGTGCTGTTCATGAGCTTTGCTGATGCATTCTGGACCAGTTTAGATGTGGCAGCTGGTGCACCATTCAAACATGTAAATACAGATTGGCAGTAATTTTTGTACAGCACTGAATTTTAGGTTCTTAGGTTCAGAAAGCAGGACTTTAAATGAGCTAATTGGATAATAAATAACCACAAGGTTTGTAATTGAAAAATGTATTGCCAAAGGTCCAAAACAGGAAGTTATATATTATTTGAAATGTGATCGAAACATATGAACAGAACTTCAATTATGTAAAATATTCAGTTTGAGGAACTGAGATGATTTTTAATAGCAGCACGCCAGCTGTTCAGGCTGCCCAGATTATTAAACCTTTAATGGTAAAAGATTCTCTCTGGATTAAAATCACCATCCAATCTGCAGTTATGACACTAGGAAGATATTAACGTGACAAATATCACTTGGGGATGTGAAGTGATTTCTCATAATTACCTGACAACGCTGAATAGCTTTATTAGGGTCATTTTTCACACAGGTCAATATTGTAGCTCTGTTCTGTGTAAAGAACAGTGACATGATGATTGACTTTAGATTCATGCCATTGTAATCAGCTGGACATTGTTTCAAACAGCAGAGCCTGTATTTATCAAGCATCCAGAATCCCTTGTGTAGGAATTGCATGGAAGCTAAATTAGAGAGAGTGATGTCACTGTTTTACCACATTGTCCTCAAA
>NW_019437204.1:0-1930 GCF_002814215.2 Seriola lalandi dorsalis
AAAAAAAAAGTCATTGTATAGTAAGGCAAAAAACGTCATAGTACAGTAAGGCATAAAAAAGTCAGTATAGTAAGGCAAAAAAAAAGTCAAGAAACGTCATAGTATAGTTAGGAAAAAAAATGTCAAAAACCGTCATAGTATAGTAAGGCAAAAAAAAGGCAGTATAGTAAGGTAAAAAAAAGTCATAGTATAATAAGGCAAAAAAATGTCAAAAACCATCATAGTATTGTATGGCAAAGAATTTTAAAAAAAAGTCATTGTATAGTAAGGCAAAAAAACGTCATAATATAGTAAGGCATAAAAACGTCATAGTATAGTAAGGCAAAAAATGTCAAAAATCATCACAGTATATTAAGGCATGAAAATGTCAAAAAACGTCATAGTATAATAAGGCGAAAAAAATGTCAAAAAATGTCATAGCATAGAAAGGCAAAAAAAAAGTCAGTATAGTAAGGCAAAAAAAGTCATATTATAGCAAGGCAAAAAAATGTCATATAATAGTAAGGCAAAAAAATGTCAAAAAAAGTTATATTATTGTAAGTCATAAAGATGTCATAGTATAGTAAGGCAAAAACGTCATAGGTATAGTGAGGCAAAAAAATATCAAAAAACGTCATAGTATAATAAGGCGAAAAAAATCTCAAAAAATGTCATAGCATAGAAAGGCAAAAAGAAAGTCAGTATAGTAAGGCAAAAAAAAGTCATATTATAGCAAGGCAAAAAAATGTCATATAATAGTAAGGCAAAAAAATGTCAAAAAACGTTATATTATTGTAAGTCATAAAGATGTCATAGTATAGTAAGGCAAAAACGTCATAGGTATATTGAGGCAAAAAAATATCAAAAAACGTCATAGTATAGTAAGGCAAAAAAACGTCATAGTATTGTAAGGCATAAAAATGGCATAGTATAGTAAGGCAAAAAATGTCAAAAATCGTCACAGTATAGTAAGGCATGAAAATGTGAAAAAACCTCATAGTATAGTAAGGCAAAAAAAATGCCAAGAAACGTCATAGTATAGTGAGGAAAAAAAAAGGCCGTATAGTAAGGCAAAAAAAGTCATAGTATATCAAGGCAAAAAAAAGGTCAAAAACCGTCATAGTATATTAAGGCAAAACAAGTCATAGTATAATAAGGCAAAAAAATATCAAAAACCATCATAGTATTGTAAGGCAAAAAATGAAAAAAAAGTAATTGTATAGTAAGGCAAAAAACGTCATAGTACAGTAAGGCATAAAAAAGTCAGTATAGTAAGGCAAAAAAAAAGTCAAGAAACGTCATAGTATAGTTAGGCAAAAAAATGTCAAAAAACGTTATATTATTGTTTGTCATAAAGATGTCATTGTATAGTAAGGCTTAAAAACATCATAGTATAGTAAGGCAAAAAATGTCAAAAATCATCACGGTATAGTAAGGCAAAAAAAAGTCAAAAAACGTCTTAGTATAGATGGGTATAAAAACGTCACAGTATAGTAAGGCCAAAAATGTCAAAGAACGTCACAATATAGTAAGGCAAAAAAAAGTCATAGTATAGTGAGGCAAAAAAAAGTCAAAAAACGTCTTAGTATAGATGGGCATAAAAACGTCACAGTATAGTAAGGCAAAAAATGTCAAAAAACGACATTGTATATTAAGGCTTAAAAATGTCAAAAAACATCATAGTATTGTAAGGCATGAAAACATCATAGTATAGTTAGGCAAAAAAAAGTAAAAAAAACGTCATAGTATAGTAAGGCCAAAAATGTCAACAAACGTCACAATATAGTAAGGCAGCAAAATGTCAAAAATTGTGACGATATAGTAAGACATAAAAACATCATAGTATAGTCAGGCATAAAAATGTCAAAAAACATCATAGTATAGTAAGGCAAAAATCGTCATAGTATAGTAAATCAAAGAACGTCACAGTATAGTAAGTCAAAAAACGTCA
>NW_019437205.1:0-598 GCF_002814215.2 Seriola lalandi dorsalis
GTTATGATTTGACACTATAATGAATAAAGATTGATTGATTGATTGCTATAGCTGTCAATTTTAGTCCTTGAGTTCATAGTTAAGTGCTTTATTTGTTAACTGCTATCAAGGAGTATGACTCTCCTTTGTAGTATGCATGAGAGAAGATGCCGCGAGATTAGTGGACTTCTATGTAGTGTCCGCTGATAATGTAGTGGGCTGGTCTGGACAGAAAATGCCAGGGCTGAATTTTTGTCCCAGTCCACCCCTGCCCTCACCCTGTCATTGTTCTTATCTGTGCTGGTTCACAGACTGCTTTGAATGAAGCTGAACATCATAGAAGGGCATCTCAATGTTAAGGAGCATCGGTGACGCTCAATTTCTTCAGGTGAAACTGTTTTGGTTAGTCGGCTGTGACACACTAGTGGCTCATAAACCAGGACAAAATGCATGAGAGGGATAATTGGGAAAGGTGCCATGTCATTAAAATAGCGCTACAGGCTAATATGCCAGCAATTGTCGCTAAAAATCACAACATGTTTTTTGGTGAATCAGAGCCGCCTGCAACCAACAACTTTGATTCAATATAATACATGTCAATGTCACATTTTGTGGGGAA
>NW_019437206.1:0-880 GCF_002814215.2 Seriola lalandi dorsalis
GTACAGATATATGATGCTGAAATGCACTCCAAAGCCATTAAAAAGCTACCTCTTGTTGCCTGCCCTCACAAAAAGAGCATCTCTCTCTCTGTCTCATTTTTAAAAAGGACGTTAAAAGGCCAGTTGGAGAAGTAGAAAAAGACACACTGATAGGAAAAATCCACAGAAATAATGTGAAATAGCACAAATGAAGATGAAAAAGGACTCGCTGGTCTGAAATCTAATTCTAGCCTTGACTGGATTAATGATTGACAAGCAAAGGAAAGAAAGAAGTAATGTGTTGATGGAGGAACTCTGTCTGTGTGTGTGTGTGTGTGTGTGTGTGTGTGTGTGTGTGTGTGTGTGTGCGACTGTGACTTCACAAGGCAGCGTATATAAGTATGAGCGCCTGCATCGGTTTAGCCTACATATTAATGGGCAAAAACATTTCAATATCAAAGTGAAGCGGATGTCTGGATAAATGAAGCAATTATTTTCGCAGACTCCGTTAACACTTATTTGCACTATATGCTAAGTAGGGTTATCAGCAGGTAAGAAAGGAATGATGAATACCAACAGTAGATGCTATCTGACACAGCAACTTAATCCTGCCCCCTAAATAGATTTGGAGAGGAAAACTATATTTAAACTTTGTCGAGACCCCCAAGATATTCAGTGTATTCATATGGTGACTAAAGCTTCACTGATCGGTATTTTTGTCAAATGGGTCAAAATGTTATGTATAATGTGAAATGGTTCACTCGGAGTGTTGATCTCAAAAATGATTGTAAACCACCTCTGCAACTCCCATTAGCTTGATGGGGCTTCGGCATCTTTCAGTACACTTTTTTGGTTTTATGGCCCACAATTTTATTGTTCCGGTTCACTCTCATCGCCAACA
>NW_019437207.1:0-725 GCF_002814215.2 Seriola lalandi dorsalis
ATGTCATGTCAGATCAGACTTTAAGCTGCCCCTAATGACATACAAAATTTTAAATGGACATGCTTTATCTCCTCACTCCACCCCATGCTGTTCGGTCGGAGAATACCGGGCTCCTGTCTGTCTCCAGAATTAAAAAGAAGTCCGCTGGCTGCAGAGCTTTTTCCTTTTTTCCTATCATGCCCCTTCCTCTGGAACAACCTCCCTGCTGACACCAGACTGTCTGAATCTATTGAGTTATTTAAATCCAAATGTGGAACTCATCTTTATTTCTTAACTTCAAGTCAGTGGCTTTTTCATTGATCACTTCAGGCTTTGTACCTGTTACCAGTCTCACAGAATCCATTAAAACTAGTACGAACAGTGGAGTCCATGTGGTCCTGCAGAAGAGATTACTGTAAACTTTCTGAAAACCACAACATCTCTTTCTTTATGTTTGTTTATTCCCTCAGGCACATGAGCGTCATGGCATTGTGCCTCGCTCTCGCTCTCGCTCTTTCTCTCCGTATTTCAGCTGTCCTGGGACCTCTCCTGGTTGTCAGTGCCTCATTCCAGATGTTTTAGACCTGGATCTTCATCCTTCAGGAGTCCCAGCCTCCTCCTTGTCTCTCTCTTTCTGTGTGTTTGTTTCCTTCACCTAGACGTGCGAATGATGTGCTTGGGTTTCACCTCGTGTGTTTGTCTTTTCCTCTTTCTGTCCTCTGTCCAGGTCTTCATGGTGGAGAGGA
>NW_019437208.1:0-628 GCF_002814215.2 Seriola lalandi dorsalis
CGAGGGGAGACGTGTTTTCGGTGACCAGTGGAAAGAGATGGACATCATGCTTCTGCATGCCTACTTTGGCATCCTCATCCTTGCTGGTGTCTACAGGTCAAAAGGGGAGTCGACTGAAAGTCTGTGAGATGCTGAGACAGGCAGAGCGATTTTTAGAGCCACAATGTCTCTGAAGAGCTTCCATGTATTCTCAAGAATCATCAAATTTGTCGACCGGGAATCAAGACCTGATAGATGGCGAGGGTACAAGTTGGCAGCAAGTGTGGGACCAGTGGGTGGACCGGCTTCCCCGGCTTTATAACCCTGGGCCCAATGTAACTGTGGATGAATGGCTTGTGGGGTTTAGAGGCCTCTGCCCTTTCAGGCAGTATATGCCCTCAAAACCAGTAAGGTATGGCATCAAAATCTGGGCCACCTGTGATGCTGTTTCAGCTTATGCATGTAACATGCAAATTTATACAGGGAAGCCAGAAGGAGGAGCTGCTGAAAAAAAGCAGGGGACACGAGTGGTGCTAGATATGTCACAAGGCCTCAGTGGCCACAACATTACCTGCGACAATTAATTTTTTCACGTCGTACAACCTGGGACAGGAGCTTCTCAAAAGAAAGCTGACAATGGTTGGAAAAT
>NW_019437209.1:0-644 GCF_002814215.2 Seriola lalandi dorsalis
TCTGGTCTCAGTTCCTGGTCCTGGTCCTGGTCCTGGTCCTGGTCCTGGTCCTGGTCCTGCTCCTGCTGCAGGACGTTGAAGCGCTCCACCACACAGTGAGCCGTCAGTCTGGCCTCCGGGTCGTGATCCCAGCACTCAGTGATGGTGGAGCAGAAGACGCTCATCCCCTGGAGGACAGAGGACCGGAGTTAGACAACAAGATGTTAAAACAGCCAGTGTCCAGTGGAGCCCCAGAGTGATCAATATTAAACAAAAAAATAAGTAATAATGAAATAAATATTCACATTACTAAACTGCAGTTTGTGCTGGTACCTTTACTATTTACATTATACACAAATAACAAAGTTCTTCCTCATCAATACTTCAGTGTCAATCTCTACGCAGATGACAAAGTTTTATTTGCCTGAGGCTTCACTACAAACCAGGCTCTAACTCATCTCCAGTCTGGGCCCCAACAACATGATTTCCAGAGGAAACAAATGCCCTTCAATGGATCAATCAGTTGGGAATTGGTGATCGATTGGGAGCATGTGATTGGCTCAAAAGTGAGAGGGTGGTGACTATACCACTGTCCTGAGAAGTAAATTCATGAAATAAAAACTAGAAAACAATGAAATATCAATCCATAATAATGAGATGTTTTA
>NW_019437210.1:0-609 GCF_002814215.2 Seriola lalandi dorsalis
ATGTCACAGTCAATCACAAGTCCAGGTCACATCTCAAGTCCAAAAAAGTCTAAAGTCATAGTTGGCATGAGAAGGTTAAGTGACGTCTGAAGTCATCTGAGGCACGTCACAGAAACCCACAAATCCTGTGAGGGTCCAAGTCCAGGTCAAGTCTCAAACCTTGTGCCTGTCCAAGTCACGTGCGAGTGACCATTAAAATGTAAAAACACCATGTTTGAACGTTTCCTTTTGAAAGCTGTAAATCAGTTTTTCTTGCTTGCACAAAGCCTGTCACTTCAGCAGGTAAAAATCTGACACTTTAATGTTTTTGTTTTCTAGTCTCGAGTCGTGACTTCAAGGAGCCAAGTCTCACGTCTGACTCCAGTCCAGATGACGTCTCAGGTCTACAACTCTTGTAGTGAGTGCTCAGCTCTAACAAAGTTTTCGTGTCTGTAGTCTTGTGCTGTTTTCGTCAGCTCAGCCACTGAGTCTGTCGCTGTTCACCGCCCAGATCTTCTTCCACTTATTTGTAAAAAACTGATATAGACTGTAATTCCTCCTGTGCAGCAGCGTATTTGTCCTTTGGGACAGGAAATGTAAAATTCATCTATTATACAAGTGCCTCCTAAA
>NW_019437211.1:0-599 GCF_002814215.2 Seriola lalandi dorsalis
CTCCTCTGAATTCATATATTATATGCACACTATCTGCTGATAGAAGAACTTTACAAATCAAAGAGCAGCTAAAGTAATTTATTTGAGGGTGTGTTACTCTATTTGTGGTGTGTTATTACCATTGTAAAATTATGTGCACTGAAGTAAAACAAGACTGCCTAACATCTTTTATTCAGATTGAAACTATGTTTTTACAAAGAAGCAAAATGTACTGGTATATTCCTCTCAACCGTAAAGGACCATAGTCAGTGCGGTACATGTTTCAGGCATTCTGGAGGGAGTACACATTGAGGCAGAGCGGCTCCAACCCAGGACGGCCTACCATACATGGTAAATCTTCCTCCATCTCCCGTAGCCGTCTGGTAACCTACAGTGAATTGCAAATGGTAAATGCTATGGTTTATTATAAATGTAATGTAATCAAAACAAATTACTGATTACTTTGTCCAGTGAGAATGCTACCTGTGGTATCTCCTAGCAGCAGATATTCTCAGTTTCTGTGGACATGGTTGCACAGTTTCAACAGGAGCACCTATCCAAAATATAGAGAAAAATGGTAACATTCACCAGAACATAAAGCTTATGAAATTCAAAAACTG
>NW_019437212.1:0-596 GCF_002814215.2 Seriola lalandi dorsalis
TGTCCCACAGGGGAAAATAAGACACTGGATCTGTTGTATGCAAATGTCAAGGAGGCCTACACTGCTTCAGCTCGACCACCACTTGACAGATCAGATCATAATCTGGTTCTTCTTCAGCCTTCCTACAAGCCCTGTGTACTGAGGCAGGCTGCAACCACCCGCTCATTCAGGAACTGGACCCCAGAGGCCAGTGAGTCTCTAAAAGACTGTTTTGAGTGAACAGATTGGAATGTCCTGTTGGAGTCACAGGAAAATGATAAAAGCAAGGACCCTGACCTTGATAGAATGGTTGAAAGTACCACAGACTACATTAACTTCTGTATGGACACTGTAATACCAGCAAGAACTGTGCACTGCTTTCCAAACAACAAACCCTGGATCACCAGTGACATCAAGACCCTCCTCAAGCAGAAAAAGGAGGCCTTCAGGGATGGAGACAGGGAGGAGCTCAGGTGTGTGCAACATGAGCTGAAGAGGAGATTAAAGCAGGAGAAGGAGGACTACAAAAAGAAAGTAGAGAGGAAGCTGCAGCACAACAACACCAGAGAGGTGTGGAAGGGGATGAGGACCATCACTGGCTATAAAGAGAAGAACAG
>NW_019437213.1:0-571 GCF_002814215.2 Seriola lalandi dorsalis
TCTGTGTGTGTGTGCGTGTGTGTCTGTGTCTGTGTGTGTCTGTGTCTGTGTGTGTGTGTGTGTGTGTGTGTGTGTAGCTGTGCGCAGTGTATCTCAGTGGGTAGTGTGTGTGATGGTGGCAGTGCTGTGCGTCGCAGTGTTGATGCTCCCCCTCGACACTGAGAGCAGCTCGGTGGTTCCATGCTGCCTGCACGTCTCCACCAATCAGAAACTGGCCTGCGCCTACACACTGGGTAACTCACACACCTGAAACACACACACCTGAAACACACACTCTGGGTAACACACACACCTGTAACTCACACACCTGAAACACACACACCTGAAACGCACACACCTGTAACACACACACCTGAAACACACACACCTGTAAGGTTAGTTAAATAAAGGAGGAGTCGGAAAAGGAAACAAGGACATAAGGAGCGAATCACTGTCTCTCTCTCCCTCAGGTCTTCTCACCATGGTGTTTCTGCGGTAACCAGTGACATCATGCTGTCGCCGCCGCCTCCTCTGTTTGAGTGACAGCTACTTCGTCACCATAGCAACAGAGTCTACCAAACCCTTCCTGACC
>NW_019437214.1:0-545 GCF_002814215.2 Seriola lalandi dorsalis
AACTACTGTAAATAGAAATAAAAAATAGAAACCATACAACAAGAGCTATTCGATTATTGTGTTTAGAAGCAGCCAAGTCAGCAACGTGTAATTTCCCCAATATAAGAATAATATGATATTATCTACCATGACAACATACACTAGAGTGGTATATAATGTGATTAAGTAATAATAAGTAATAATACTTTGGATATTTGTCTGTAGTGATAGAAATGCAAAATAGTATATAATGTAATAGAAAGAATAAGGCACAATCTCTAACAGCCACAATGTTCTTGCTCCTGCTACAGGAACAAAATACCACGAGTCTGAGCCAGTATACCCAGCACAGAACACTGACTGGGAAGCTGTTTTTCCTGATGGGACACCAGTTAAGAAGGACAAGAAGCCGAGCTATGTGTTTGTCTGGAAGACCTGGGGTGAGTTGAGCGTTCGTCTCTTATTAAATGTGTCTAAACTATGTTTTTTCTGAGGGTCAGAGAGTTTCTTGCAACACATGCCATGACCTGAAATGTGACCCGGGATGGATTAAACATGAGGCCTAT
>NW_019437215.1:0-416 GCF_002814215.2 Seriola lalandi dorsalis
CAGCCAGCTTCTTTAGCAATGACCTTTTGTGGCTTACCCTCAATGACTGTCTCCTGGACAACTGTCCATTCAGCTGTGTTCCCCATGATTGTGTAGTCTACTGAACCAGACAGAGACCATTTACAGGCTCAGGAAACCTTTGCAAGTGTTTTGAATTAATCAACTGATTAGACTGTGACACCGTGAGTCTACAATATTGAACATTTTCACAATATTCTCATTTTCTGAGATACTGAATTTTGGGTTTTCATTAGCTGTAAGCAATAATCATCAAAATTAAAAGAAATAAACACTTGAAATGTTTCACTCTGTGTAATGAATCTATATAATATACAAGTTTCACTTTTTGAATTGAATTACTAAAATAAATGAACTTTTCCATGATATTCTAATTTATTGAGATGCACCTGTATATA
>NW_019437216.1:0-562 GCF_002814215.2 Seriola lalandi dorsalis
TGTGTGGTACTGTCAAGAAAACTTCAGATACTACTCAGGTAAAACACTAAAACAGGAGCAGCTAAAGGGAAAACAGCCATTAGTATTTTTCATTATTTTCACCTTTGCTCTGACAAAGTGTCAGAGTGAAGAAGTCAGTCAGTCGTAAGCAGTTTATAGACTGTGCAGTGTTGCTGGCCGGTCTGTAGAGGGCGCTCTCGGATCACAGTCAACAGTATTGTATATTCTCAGGCTGCAACGTAACACTTAACATGTTGGATTGCATCATTGCTTAAAAGGTTGGGCTAATTTTAACTGCTTTATACTGCTGTGTAGCTTTGTGTCTATAAAATTACATAATAATTCACTGGTTGATTATCTTTTATATTAACAGTGTGAATCTGTAAAGTAAGTAGTGACTAAGTCTATTTACTTATTGTATTGTGCTTTAAGTACAAGTTTGATGTACATGTACTGTAACTTCATATTTCCATTTCACTTCTACTCGACTACATTGATCTGATAGATGTGTTTACTCGTTACTTTTCACATTAAGATTTAAAGATAAATATCAAAAATACAA
>NW_019437217.1:0-674 GCF_002814215.2 Seriola lalandi dorsalis
GAAGGACATTGAGGTGGTGCACACTTATAAATACCTAGGTGTGCACCTGGACAGTAAACTGGACTGGTCCCTGAACACAAATGCCATCTACCAGAAGGGGCAGAGCTGGATCTTTTTCCTCAGGAGGCTCAGGTCATTTGACGTCTGCAGTGAAATGTTGCACATGTTTTATCAGTCAGTTGTGGCCAGTGTACTCTTTTATGCTGCAGTCTGCTGGGGCAGCAGCATGTCCGACATGAACACAGAGAGACTGGACAAGCTGGTAAAAAAGGCCGGGTCTGTGCTTGGCAGGAGTCTGGACTCACTCAGGACTGTTGTGGAGAGACGCATGCAATGTAAGATGGAGGCCATCTTGGATAATACCAACCATCCTCTCCACAACATTCTGGCAGGACAGAGAAGCAGCTACAGAAGTAAACGTCTCATCTCCCTGAGCTGCAGAACAGAGAGGTTCATGAGATCCTTTGTTCCCACTGCCATCAGGCTATACAACACCTCAGCCAGAGGAAGTGGACTATGAGGAGTATTATTGTTTATTTATTATTAACAGTTTTTATTAGTTATTGTTATTATTAACAACAATGAGCTAACAAACACATGAATTAATTAATTAATAAAGTATCTATCTATCTATCTATCTATCTATCTATCTATCTATCTATCTATCTATCTAT
>NW_019437218.1:0-564 GCF_002814215.2 Seriola lalandi dorsalis
CATTTTGCTGTTGATGACCCTGTTGCTTTTGTTCCTCCTGGTTTTATTTCTCACCTCTCTCCCTCCATCCCCTTCCTGTCTCTCTCTGCCAGGAGGCCTTACACAGAGAGCAGATGCTGGAGCAGAAGCTAGCCACTCTGCAGCGTCTGTTAGCCACCACTCAGGAGGCCTCAGAGAGCAGCTGGCAGGTAGGACATACCTGGCAGTTTAGCCTTTGGTCACTCTGTCTGTATGTGCACATGTTGCTGTTTGTGTCTTTAAAAAGGTTCACACACTCTCTGCATTGAATAAATACAACATACGTTACCTGTATAAAGATACTGTTGTTTACCTCTGCAACATTCTGTGACAGTATTGTGCTCTCACTCTTCACCTGTGTCGAGACCTCCATATGCACCTTCCAAGCTGATTGGTAGTCTACATCCTAACCTCTAAAAGATACACTGCACTGTAGTGTGTTACACTAATCTATACTGTATTGCTGTTATTACGTCATATAGAAATGATCATATTCTGGTCATTATGACTCGGAATTTGGTTTTGTTGATAAAGAGCAAACAAATC
>NW_019437220.1:0-579 GCF_002814215.2 Seriola lalandi dorsalis
AGTGTGTTGCTGCTGTTGCTGCTGGTGTTGCTGCTGGTGTTGGTGCTGTCTTTCGGTGTACATTTATTCAACATGATGAAATGTCGACTGAAATAAAAGCTTCCTTTGGATGTAAGATATAAAACTGAAACTATTACGTCCCAAATGAAAAATGAATAAACAACATTTTACAGCAATTTTCCCCCTTGATTGTAAAAATTAAAATTAAGGCTCAACAGTGTAACTAGAAGTGTAGTCTGGGAGTCACCAAAATGGGATTTTATGTTTATGTTTTATTTGGCGTTATCGGCTTTGGACCCCAAATATCCACAGTGATGAGGTGTACTGGTTTATGCCATTATTGTATTTGAATATGATTTGCATCAACGTGACAAAAAGCACCTGAACTCGAGAACTCTGTTCGCCAAAAACAGATCAACTCTATTCTTAAACTTACAAAAATGCAGTAAATTTACTATATAATGATATATCATTTATTTTTTATGAAACCTTTACTTAACCAGGACAACCTCAATTACCACAATGACCTGAATTACAATATTTTATATTACAGTTAGTCATTGTTGACCCCAATGATGA
>NW_019437222.1:0-489 GCF_002814215.2 Seriola lalandi dorsalis
ATCAGGTTTTGTCCCGGGATCTTGATAGTCAGTCCGACTATGGTGGAGAGACCTCTGAGACTTGAAAGGCATGAAAACAGATGCAGAGATTGCTCTGTTTCTGCTTGACAGGTGGGTAACATTAGTTTTGCTCTGTTCACAAACACAATAGATCAGTATTGTTTTGTCCTGTTTGCTGATGTTTGTGATAGCTAATCACAACTTGTAAGTTAGCAAGCAGGTACCAGTATCACATTGTGTGTCCAGTAATGTAAATTCATCTCCCATGAAGACCGAAAAACAGCAGAGCAACGGTGACGTTGCCTATCTTGTTAGTTTAGCAACAAGCTTTCAGTCCTCTCCTCTGTCACTGTAGTTTTGTAAAAACAATCTGAACAACTAACGCTCACTAGTTTTTCTTCCAGTGTGTTTTGGGTGTTGTTAGTTTGATGACGTTTTATATTATAAGGATTGGTTTGCTTCAGCTTTGAGAAAGAATATCAACTTCCA
>NW_019437223.1:0-642 GCF_002814215.2 Seriola lalandi dorsalis
ATCCTGTGGTTACAGGATGCAGTATACTGGCTGGACTTTCAATATCACCTAGTTTCCACTTAACAATTAGTTGCTTTGTTAAAGTTACCATAATTAAATACAATATGCAGGAAAATGTATTAAGCTTCATGCACTATTGAATTTTGATCTTTTGGTGTCCCCATTCATTGAATTACTAAGAATTTTAAAGAGGACCTATTATGTGCATCTTTAATGTTCATCATTTCATTCTTGGTGTCGACTAAAATAGATTTACATGCTTTAATGTTCTGAAAAGACATTATTTTTCTTCCTCTGTACTTTTTATACTGTACTCCATTCGCCCTCTGTCTGAAAGGCTCTATTAGAGTTCAGGGCTCTTTAAGGCCCCCCTTAAAGGGCCAGTGTGCTCTGATTGGTTAGCTTGCACGCAACTACTATGGCAATGGTTGACAGTTGTGGCGGCTTCGGTTCTGTCTTGTCAGTTTGCGCAAGAGTCCGATCCTGAACCAGAAGATGACAGACCCGATCCACCTTCACAAGCCGGACTGGAGCAGAAAACAAGACTAGCCACTGTCCCGCAGCAGGAGGGAGGGGGAGACATGAAGACACGCTAGACAGTCTGCAAAGACTTAGATTACAATATTCATAACTTGGAATACT
>NW_019437224.1:0-616 GCF_002814215.2 Seriola lalandi dorsalis
AAAATTGCCAAGAGAGATTTAGATTTTCCTATTTTTTTCTTCACACTTCAGACAAACTTCATTTTCACCTGGATCATTGTGAGCACAATCTTCATTTAAAAAATAATAATAATATTGTCCAATGAACAATGGCTAATTTTTTGTCTATAGCTTTCTCCTTTTCTATCATAGAAATCTAATATCACTCATTTGAACCTCAAGCTCCAGCGTTTAAAGAGTAACTTAGAATTCTATATATTTTAGATCTAACCATTTACGGATTCAAAAAGTGCATTCAAACCCAGACATACATCATTGCCACACCCCCCATCTCACTGACACTCCACCGCCCCAGTGTCCCCCTGTTTTAGCTGTTTTCAGTCATTTTAATGCCTACATCTTTTCCATTTGGTGGTTGTTCAAAATTGATAGAACCTTAGTTACAGATGTAACTCTCATTTTAACGTCTGTATGTCTGGTTGCAGCTCACATTTCGCTCGCAGGATCCACAGCAGATTTTGGAGATATTTTGGGCGATATTTCAGGAGACACTCCTATGGGTCATATCAGAGGGTTGAAAAACGACCTATATGGTTGTTTAGGTTGGAGGACTTGTTGTGAATCACATGCCACGCCG
>NW_019437225.1:0-1955 GCF_002814215.2 Seriola lalandi dorsalis
TGAGAAGGACTCTGAAGCTGCAGCACTCCACACTCTAACAGCTGATCTACAGTGCTGAGCTGTGCTGCTCACAACTTCCCTTCTCTTTACTACTACTGCTCTGAATGTTCACTCCCTTTGTTTCAAACCTGAGCTTCTGCTCCAACCTTTTCCAGCTCTGTCTGCCCATCTCCTGTTTTATGGGACTGTGTGGATTTTAAGCAGAAATGCTTCTGACTGACAGGTGAAAATTTACATTGTATGTCGGTACATCTCAAACATAGTTATCAATGTTAGCAGAACAATCGGTATGGTTGTGGTTTGAGTTGATGTGATGTTAGAGTTTGCAGAATTAATTAAAGGGGTAAAACTGTAAAAGTTACACATAAAAAAGATAGTTAGACATGGTGGTGATGTCGATGTGGTTGACAGGAGATGTTAAAGTGAACAAGCTAACAAGTCTGCAGAGAAAATCTTCCTTCCTTCTCTAAGTCTTCTATGGACAGACGCTGCAGCTGGTGGCTCTGTTCACAGCAGCAGAGCTGCTGTAATGGAGAGGAAGTCCAGGGGAAAGAAAATATTCTTCATTAATGTTTTTAGTTTCATTTTGAATTAATTGTATTTAGTAGATATAGACTCACTTCTTGTCTCTCTGTCTTGATATTTAGGCCTGTTTCTGTTAATGAGCAGATCCAGTTCTCTCTGTGGAATAAAGTCCCAGTGACAGAGACCAACACACTTTCAATTGCTTCTGAACCAGAAAGTGCTGCTCTGTGCTACAGTCATTTGAGTCTGTCAGAGGCAGCGTGTTGTTAAAACCAGGTCTTTAGAGAAGCTCTCACGGGTTTGGTGTGTCAGCTGAGAGCTGCAGCGCTGCAGCACTGAGCGGAAGAATAATAAGAGCAAAAGAGTCATAAATCAATGCTCTCAGCAGAGTCACCGGTAATCAGCTGGGGGTCTGCTGTGATGGAAACCACTGGGATGGAGTCACTAGAAATAGACAGAGGAGCTCTTTATTCAGGACAGAGACCAACAGCAGAGGAAACTAGAGCTCCAAGAGTCATTAGCATCAGAGAACAAGTATCACAGAGAGTCTGCAACTTTACTGTAAATGATCCACTGCTAGAGGTCACAGCTCAGAGAGGAGAGAGCTGTGTAATGTGGTGTCAAATTTAGACGGGAGATCGATACATATCTTCTCTGAACTGTATCCTGATACTTGATGGAAGGAAAGTCAAGGCTGCACGTTGAGACTTTCTACTTGTCATAGTAAGAGACAAGAGACTGGATCTTGATGATGTAAAGAGGAAGAATCATGAAGACTGTGGTAACACACTGACCTTCCCAACAGTTTAGTGAAAAAAGTGCAGTGTGAACAACGTGTGAATGTATTATACCATCACACTGAAGCTCCTCTCTGGCAGGTGGACAGAAGGAGAAACACATCTGTAACAGTAGAGTCAGTGACGAGGACTGAAGTGCAATAACTAAAAAACACAACTTTAAGATCAGTATTGACCACAAGCAGCTTGACATCAGTCCATGCAGACAGTAGCTATGAGAAGCAGTAGTTAGATGAGATCCCTGGAGCGGCAGTTTTGTTCATGGATCATCCATCAAATCCAGTCCAGACTGACTCACAGTCTAAAAGTTCTAACATCTTCCCCTCACAGTCAGTACGGCCCCAAAGCCACCAACATGAGCCCGACACACTGACATCCAGAGACAGAAATACTGTGGGCTGGAAATTAATTATGAATCAAGACTCTGAGGTCAGGAGCTTTGACCTTAGTGTTCAGTAGAAGACATGAGTGGACTGCACTCTGTAACATGAATCAGAATTTTCTCTCTGATGAGAAAATGTAATGAGGAGGACAAGTTTTTAAAGTGGTGATTTTTCTGATTGCAGAAGTGTGAAAGGTGGAGAAAGTGTAGGAAATTATAGGCTGAAGAAAAACACACACACACACACACAC
>NW_019437226.1:0-491 GCF_002814215.2 Seriola lalandi dorsalis
AAAGAATATCGTAGTATAGTATGGCATAAAGATGTCCAAAAATGTCATAGTATAGTATGGCATAAAAATGTCAAAAAACGTCAAAGTATAGTATGGCATAAAAATATCAAAAAATATTATAGTATAGTATGGCATAAAAATGTCAAAAACCATCACAGTATAGTAAGGCGTAAAAATATAAAAAAATATCATAGTATAGTATGGCATAAAAGTGTCATAACGTCATAATATAATATGGCATAAAACTGTCAAAAGTCGTCATAGTATAGTGTGGCATAAAAATGTCAAAAAACATCACAGTTTAGTAAGCCATAAAAATTTCAAAAAACATCATAGTATAGTATGGCTTAAAATGTCAAAAAATATCACAGTGTTGTAAAGAGTGAAAATATCAAAAAATATCATAGTATAGTATGGCATAAAAATGTCAAAACATCATAGTATAGTATGTCATAAAATTGTCAAAAAACGTCATGGTATAGTATGGCGTG
>NW_019437227.1:0-564 GCF_002814215.2 Seriola lalandi dorsalis
TATCATAGTATAGTATGGCAATGTATATTAACACATAAAAATGTCAAAGAATATCGTAGTATAGTATGGCATAAAGATGTCCAAAAATGTCATAGTATAGTATGGCATAAAAATGTCAAAAAACGTCAAAGTATAGTATGGCATAAAAATATCAAAAAATATTATAGTATAGTATGGCATAAAAATGTCAAAAACCATCACAGTATAGTAAGGCGTAAAAATATAAAAAAATATCATAGTATAGTATGGCATAAAAATGTCATAACGTCATAATATAATATGGCATAAAACTGTCAAAAGTCGTAATAGTATAGTGTGGCATAAAAATGTCAAAAAACATCACAGTTTAGTAAGCCATAAAAATTTCAAAAAACATCATAGTATAGTATGGCTTAAAATGTCAAAAAATATCACAGTGTTGTAAAGAGTGAAAATATCAAAAAATATCATAGTATAGTATGGCATAAAAATGTCAAAACATCATAGTATAGTATGTCATAAAATTGTCAAAAAACGTCATGGTATAGTATGGCGTGAAAAAATGTCAAAAATTATCACAGTAAT
>NW_019437228.1:0-741 GCF_002814215.2 Seriola lalandi dorsalis
TGAAGATCCTCAGTGTGGATCAGTATAATATCAGCCTCATGTCTGCAGGTTAGAGTCAACACAACTTTCACATTACATTCATCTCAGCACAGAAATAAAACATGGAGTCTGACCTCAGAGTCTCCAGTCGACAGTCTGGACTCTCCAGAAAACCACACAGCTCCTTCACTCCTGAATCCTGCAGGTTGTTGTAGCTCAGGTCCAGGTGTCTCAGGTGGGAGGGGTTGGACTTCAGAGCTGAGGCCAGAGAAGAACAGCTGATCTCTGACAAACTGCAGCTCCACAATCTGAATAAAGAATAAAAAGTGAGTTTCAGAGACAAAGTTGCTGCTTGGAAGCGTTCAGTGTTTCTTCATCTGTTCAGAGCTGAAGAAGCTTTAGAAAGTAGAAGTTTAGAAAATGAAAGTCGAACACCTGAACCAACAGGAAGCAGGTTCAAACAGTCAAATATAAAGAGTAAAAACAGCTCTCATTAATAGTTTCTGTTGTTTTAAAAAGTCATGAGGTGAAACCTGAAGAGAAACAGTCACTGGACTAAAACCAGAGAAGAAGAAAACAGACTTCACCATGAAGATCCTCAGTGTGGATCAGTATAATATCTGCCTCATGTCTGCAGGTTAGAGTCAACACAACTTTCACATCACATTCATCTCAGCACAGAAATAAAACATGGAGTCTGACCTCAGAGTCTCCAGTCGACAGTCTGGACTCTCCAGAAAACCACACAGCTCCTTCACTCCT
>NW_019437229.1:0-563 GCF_002814215.2 Seriola lalandi dorsalis
GTGATTGTTTTACTTTGCGCTGTGTTTAGTTTTTCACAAATTGAATCTTGAATGACCTGTAAAATTAAATGGACAATGTCACTGGAGTCTGTCCCATCCAGAATATGAGAGTTTAGCCTCCAGGGAAATAAGGGGATTGTGAACTAAAGTAATAAACTAAGGGGAAGTTGATGATGGCATATTGAAACAGACACAAAAGATACAGGTATGCTAAAAAGCAAAATTACTCTTAATTTTGACCTGCAGCTGCAACCTAAATATGAGACGTATGAGACGATCTGGATTTAATCCACTTAATTTTAGTATAAAATAAAATAATAATGTTAAGTAATGTCATAAGTCTGTCCCGTTGTCCGCAGGTCGAGTGAAGAGGTCTTTTGACATCGGATTTGCAGGCTTCATGCTCACCACGCTCGGGTCCTGGTAGGTCTTCACACTGACTGACACTTCATCTTTTTCTGGTCTATCTCTCTTGTAAGAGAAACGTTCTTCCTGTGTCTCCCTCTCCAGGTTTTACTGCAGGATGAACAACGCTAAGATTCGCGTGCAGCAGAGGATAATCC
>NW_019437230.1:0-680 GCF_002814215.2 Seriola lalandi dorsalis
CATTTTTAAGCCTTACTATACTATGACATTTTATCCCTTACTATACTATGACTTTTTTTTTGCATTTTTATGCATTACTATAGTATAACCTTTTTTTTGCATTTTTATGACTTACTATATTTCAACTTTTTATGCCTTACTATACTATGACATTTTATCCCTTACTATATTATGACGCTTTTTTTGCATTTTTAAGCCTTATTATACTATGACATTTTATCCCTTACTATACTTTGACTTTTTTTTTTGCATTTTTATGCCTTACTATAGTATGATCTTTTTTTTGCATTTTTATGCCTTACTATATTTTTACTTTTTATGCCTTACTATACTATTACATTTTATGCCTTACTATTCTATGACGTTTTTTGGCATTTTTTATTACTTACTATGCTATGACGTTTTATACCTTACTATACTATCACATTTTTTCGGATTTTTATGCCTTACTATACTATGATGTTTTGTTGCATTTTTAAGCCTTACTATACTATGATGTTTTTTGCCTTACTTTAGTATGACGTTTTTTGGCACTTTCATGCCTTATTATACTATGAGCTTTTTTTGATTTTTATGACTTACTATATTTCAACTTTTTATGCCTTAGTTTACTATGACATTTTATCCCTTACTATACTATGACTTTTTTTTGCATTTTTATGCCTTACTATACTATAACG
>NW_019437231.1:0-599 GCF_002814215.2 Seriola lalandi dorsalis
TCTGGATCAGGGTCTGACCAGGTCCCAGCACTCACTGTCCTCCCCAGTAGATCTTAGTGGTCACCACATAACTGGACCTCCTGGTAGAGAGACACAGACAGACAGAGAGAGAGAGAGAGTTATTTCAGTCCCTGAGTCACAGGACGTCTTCAGGTCCAGTTTATTATGAAAGGCTGTTATCAGAGACACTGAGCTGTGGACAGACGGGAGCTGTCCGTCCCCTCTGTCCGTCCCCTCTGTCCGTCCCCTCTGTCCGTCCCCTCTGTCCGTCCCCTCTGTCCGTCCCCTCTGTCTGTCCCCAGAGTCCAAAACGGTAAGGAAACAAAAAAACAGCTGATTTACCTCCAGCCTTTCTTCTTCAGGATGTTTCCCAGAGTCGTCTCCGCCCTGAGACACAGAGAAACACTTCAGTCCACATGAGAGTGAGACAGACAGAGGGGAGACAGAAAAGTGAGACAGACAAACAGGTGAGACAGACAGGTTGTACTGTACCTCCCTGAGGCGTAAACTTCTGCGGTGTCGAACAAGTTCACTCCACTGTCGTACGCAACCGTCATCACACTCTCTGCCATCTACACACACACACACACACACACACA
>NW_019437232.1:0-536 GCF_002814215.2 Seriola lalandi dorsalis
CATAATATACTATGATGTTTTTTTCATTTTTTTGCCTTACTATACTATGACTTTTTTTGCCTTACTATACTATGACTTTTTTTTCATTTTTATGCCATACTATACTATGGAATTTTTTTTCATTTTCATGCCATACTATACTATGACCTTTTTTTCATTTTTATGCCATACTAAACTATGATGTTTTTTTTCATTTTCATGCCATCCTATACTGTGACGTTTTTTTCATTTTTATGCCTTACTATACTATGACTTTTTTTTCATTTTTATACCATACTATACTGTGACGTTTTTTTTCATTTTTTTGCCATAATATACTATGACGTTTTTTTTCAATTTTATGCCATATTATACTATGTTTTTTTTCATTTTCATGCTATACTATACTGTGACGTTTTTTTTCATTTTTTTGCCATAATATACTATGACGTTTTTTGTCATTTTTATTCCGTACTATACTACAACGTTTTTTTTCATTTTCATGCCATACTATACTGTGACGTTTTTTTTCATTTTTTTGCCATAATATACTATGA
>NW_019437233.1:0-991 GCF_002814215.2 Seriola lalandi dorsalis
CCCATACGAGCCAGTTCACAGCCTTAGACCCTCGGCCAGGACCCTTCTAAAGTCCAGGCTTAAATCTAAAGGTGACTGTGCTTTCTCCATCAGGACCCCTTGACTTTGGAGATAAGGAAGAATCAGTGACTTCTTTTAAAACTTTTTTTAATAGACTTCCTTTTCTGTGATGTCATCTTTTTATCGTTCTTCTATTGCTTTTATAGTGTTTGCTTCTATTGCTTTTATACAGCATCTACTCTCTCTGACTGTCCTTACTTACACTGAAGTATATTGTATGTCTCCCTCTTAACTTCACCTTATTTCTGTCTTTCAGCCTCTTGCCATTATTGCTTCTGCCTCGATTGTCAAAGTGCTTTATAAGATAAATAAAGTTATTATTATTATTATTATTATTATTATTATTTATATTTCCATGTGTCTGATGTGGACAAACTTATTTTAGAACACAATTACAGCTACATCAACAAATAAAATGAACTGTTGTGCATCTGCAGAATAAGAGTCAGAGGCAACATCCGCTTCTGTATGAACTACAGATGTAGCACAGAGCGCTTCTGCCTCCCTCCGGTCACAGTGTCTCCCTCACACACCTACAGCCTGTACCTGTCCACCTGCTCCACAGTGTTACCTGGCTGCTGTCTCCCACACTGAGGTTCTTCAACTGGTAGACTGTCACTTGTCCATCACTGTCTCCGACCAGGACACATTCTGTTTGTGTGGCAAACAGCAGGGACGTCATCTTCACACCGGCGGCAGCCGGCTGCACAGAGACCGGGTCCAGACTGAAGGAGAGACACGGGACACATCAGAGAGACAGACCGGGTGAAATTCCACAGACAGGTTCTGTCCTCAGTCCCACTCACATGCTCCAGTTCAGGTCCCAGATCTCCAGCTGTTCCTCATTCACGGCTCCGAACACTGTTGCCCACTTTGGGGACCACTGGACATCGCACACTGCCGTCTGGGTGGAGGTGAAGCCTAACACTGG
>NW_019437234.1:0-733 GCF_002814215.2 Seriola lalandi dorsalis
TGAAAATGGGTTGTTGAGCATTTTCAGTCCTGACCTCTGGTGGATGTGAATACTTTGAAATAGTTTGTTTCGGTGACATGCTGTCACTGAGTAAACTCAGAAATGGTTTGAGGCTCTGAGAGCTGAGCAACCTGTCGAGGAAAAGTCAGCGAAGTTGTGTAGTGTTCACTTGGTTCTGGTTAATCATCGCTGAGTTTAGTCATTTACTCAAAGCTTTGTGTTGCACAGGGTGTGTGAGAGCTCTTTTGATACTTTTCTTTAGAGATGCAATCCAGCCTGTCTTTTCATGCACGCAAGCGCACACACATACACACACACACACACACACACACACACAGGGCGAAGGCATCACTGTGGTTACCACAGCCAAATGATAACATTGTTAGTGATCTAAAGAGCAGCAGATGATTTAACAAGCTCTTCTGTCGGTATGGCAACACAGGCCTGTTTTGCCTTCTGCAGCGGTGTGTGTGTGTGTGTGTGTGTGTGTGTGTGTGTGCAGAAAAGGAACGGACAGAAAAGAAAATGTACGATCAGTTTTGTGTGTCTGCTTCTGATTATGTGCAATGCGGCCTATTGTACCGTATGTGTGCGTGTGTATGTGAGTGTGTGTGTTCTGTGCCGAGCGGTTCCTGTGTGTGTATGATCCATAGCACAGGTTAATCCCATCCATATGATAAGCAGGAATGGAAGTCTGGCTAATCCACCTTAGTCATGAACTCAGCAGTAAGGA
>NW_019437235.1:0-544 GCF_002814215.2 Seriola lalandi dorsalis
GGGACAGACGTGAGTCCTGCCCAGCTGGAAGTGGCGTTGCAGCATGTTAAAGAGCCAAACATCACATATAAGTAAGTATGGATTTTGTTTTGTTTTTTAGTTCTGAAGATTTTACAAAAGACACAAACATAAAATATGAAAGGCATATTAGGTTCTTTCTGAAAGCTACTTTCTTGTGCAAAAATTGAAAGCGCATGTTTTTTTTATTAATTTATTTTTTCATAAAAAAAAAAACAAATATTATAAGTACAATCCCAGCTCTGAGAATTTGGTAAGCTACTTTGTTGAATCTTGGCCAAAGTGGGAACAATGTGACCCTTGTCTGGTGAGAGTTGAGTGAGACCCACATTACTGAACCATCACAGTCAACAGGATAGTTTGATGCTTAATTATTATTTTGCTATATCATATGTAAAATACAAATAATTACAAAATTGTAACATATAATATAACAGGCATGTGTCTGTGCACATAATACAACTCAGACACAAGACTGCGTTGACTTTACCCAGTCTCAACGGGTTGTTTCTGCCCAGCATTGGTT
>NW_019437236.1:0-609 GCF_002814215.2 Seriola lalandi dorsalis
ATAATCTTCTAAATATAACTCTGATGAGTGATATGAAGTCATTTTGTGGCAGAAAAACCCTTTCAGTATCAAAGTGGGAGCAGGAATCAATTTTTGGCAAGTAAAAAACTGCATTTTATGCATTACATTGGCCCTTTACAGAGTTTTCAATAGGTAAAGAGAACTGGTTCTGGTATAATCTTCTAAATATAACTGGTGAGCTATGAAGACATTTTGAGGCAGAAAATCCCTTTCAGTCCAACATTAGCAGATGGACTCAATTTTCGGTTACATTGGCCTTTCACAGAGTTTTGAACTAGTGAAAAGTACTGGTTATGGTATAATCTTCAAATCATAATTGTGGTGAGTGATTTGAAGTAATTTTGGGGCAGAAAACCCTTTCAGTCCCATGCATACATAAGTCAGACATACATCATGTTAATTACAGTCTATTTAACAACGATATCAGACATAACAAACACACAAACATAAAAATAACGTTATTGACAAATCACGTTAATATCATGCCTGATTACACTATAAACAACAAACACGTTTATGGCGCTTTCAGCTTTAACAGGCTGCGCGCGCTCCCGCGACACAACACCGGTGTAAAAAAAAAAAAAAAAA
>NW_019437237.1:0-551 GCF_002814215.2 Seriola lalandi dorsalis
GAGGTAAACACAGGTGAACGTCTGCAGGTGTGGGAGTCTCACTGAGATCTGTTTTCTGTTTTATTTTTTTAGAGAAAGAAGAACACATGGAGGAGGCTAACCTGGAGATCGCTCAGGTAACCATTATCAGTCAATGTCACTATTTTATCAGCAGGAAAAGAAAAGTTAAAGAGGTGACGTACTTATGGCTCGTAATACTTTCCCAACAACTCCCTCTATCAGGAGCACAGGTCTAAAACTCAATCTAAAATCTAAAACCTTATGTTTTTTGATTTTGTGTTGGCTGCTCTTTCTAAACTCGCTGTGCTCTTGAGTTACTGTTAACCTATTTCTAACCAATGGCGTAACATTTACTTTTCAATTTTCCGTGGGAAAACTTCTCAACTCACCATTATGACCTGTAATCCCCTCAGGATGAAGAGCAAACATTGAGGTCAGAAGTCACAGAAAGGTCAAAGGGCAATCTAGTGATGTGACGGACAGCTTCTTGGATAGAAAAGTAGAAAGGATATCCTGAAGTTCAGCTTTGACCATTAGACTGCGCCTCATGC
>NW_019437238.1:0-633 GCF_002814215.2 Seriola lalandi dorsalis
CGACCTTTTCCAAGTCATGACCCACTTGAAAAATTGTAAAATGTTGGTGGCCCACATCTGAAATACGGTGGCCAAATAATAGCTACTCAGAGCACCTTTTATTGTAAAACAATTGAACTGAAAGCAGGGAAGCTGAGTCTTTGATGGGGTGAGATCATTTGTCTCTTGACTCTCTTTCCTTTGAATTCTTCCTGTTGCTAAACAGAAATCTATCTATGCAATCTTTTAGCTTGAATCAGAGATAGCAAACACGTATTCAACGTGTTCCCGACAGCAACAACATAAAGGTTCATTATTTATCATTAGTTTATCACAAAAATGACAAAAAAAGAAAGGATACATTTTTTTTATGTTTTTAAAGATCATTTTCTTTTAAAACATTTAAAAACATAATTTTATGTTTTTCATAACTACATCTTTTCACCAAAATTGTACTGGTGGGTTGGGAACCACTGCTTTAGACTGTGTAATAATAATAAGCTTAAGTGATGGCACATACCAAACGTGTCCTTCCAATGTGAACAACTAATGGCAGCGTGTGACTGTGTGTGTGACTGTGTGTGTGACTGTGTGTGTGACTGTGTGTGTGACTGTGTGTGTGACTGGTGTGCGTCACGTGCTTATTTGCTTTCT
>NW_019437239.1:0-680 GCF_002814215.2 Seriola lalandi dorsalis
TCCCCTTGATCTTTCACAGCTCCATTTGCAACTGAAAAAATCCACACAGGAGCTGGAGAAGCACACTTCCAGCATTCAGTCCAGGAAGCAGCTGGAGCAGCAGTTACAGACAAACAAGGAGACCCATGTCGGTCAGATTTGGGAGGATATTGCCAAGCTCCAGGCTGCTGTGAAGGCGGCCGAGGAGCAACTGAAGGTGACCAAAGAATGGCTTGAGGGGACAAATGAGCAGCCGGAGGCGACCGAGGAGCATCCGGAGGCGACCGAGGAGCAGCCAAGGGCGACCGAGGAGCAGCCAAGGGCGACCGAGGAGCAGCCGGAAGCGACCAAGGAGCAGCCAAGGGCGACCGAGGAGCAGCCGGAGGCGACCGAGGAGCAGCCAAGGGCGACCGAGGAGCAGCCGGAGGCGACCGAGGAGCAGCCGGAGGCGACAAAGGAGGCGCCAGAGGTCCAACATCAAGAGCCACAAAAAGTCCTGCAATACAACAATGAAGAGTGGATGAAGCAGTTTGACCTGGCGCAGGAAGAATTACAGGTGCGCAACAGGAGGCGGAGAAAGAGGAACTGGTTCATCAGGCCTTGCACATGCAGCTCTGGAAAAACTGTACAAGAGTAAGGGGGATTGTGTATTGGCTCAAATTAGGCTCAATAATGCTGCTTTCACACATATACTGCAACTA
>NW_019437240.1:0-720 GCF_002814215.2 Seriola lalandi dorsalis
ACTAAAGAAATGACTCCTCTGAATTCATATATTATATGCACACTATCTGCTGATAGAAGAACTTTACAAATCATAGAGCAGCTAAACTAATTTATTTGAGGGTGTGTTACTCCATTTGTGGTGTGTTATTACCATTGTAAAATTATGTGCACTGAAGTAAAACAAGACTGCCTAACATCTTTTATTTAGATTGAAACTATGTTTTAACAAAGAAGCAAAAATGTACTGGTGTATTCCTCTCAACCATAAAGTACCGCAGTCAGTATGGTTTATTATAAATGTAATGTAATCAAAACAAATTAGTGATTAGTTTGTCCAGTGAGAATGCTACCTGTGGTATCTCCTAGCAGCAGATGTTCTCAGCTTCTGTGGGCATGGTTGCACAGTTTCCACAGGAGCACCTGTCCAAAATATAGAGAAAAATTGTAACATTCACCAAAATATAAAGCTTGTGAAATTCAAACACTGACAGACAGTGGAGCTAAGGTCTAAGAAGTAAGCTTGGCTACATATCAAGTGCATATAACAGGTAATTTATAACATGTCACTTATTGCATATAATGTGGAGCTTGACAACAGTGTAGTGTAGAAAACTGCCCAGTTTAGTCTTTGACTAAAGATTACTGTTGCTGTCAGACATGTTTATGCTGATTTACAGCTTTCATTGTAATACACAAAATAAATTTACTACATAAAGGAAGATGTCATGATGAGCATCTC
>NW_019437241.1:0-607 GCF_002814215.2 Seriola lalandi dorsalis
AGGCAAAGATAGTATCTGTCCACCAACCTGAACCAACATACATGTTGTTTGTCCCGTAGGAGTGTACCAGTGGCGAGCTTACTGTTCCTTTCATGTCACTGTAACATGATAAATGTGCAGCTTAGATTGTGGAACGGTCACGGTTTGGTTAAGTTTAGGCACAAGAACTGCTTAGTTAGGTTTGGGAAAAGGTTGTGGTTTGAGTTAAAATATATATTTCATTAAGATTAGAGGTTACCTTTGTCGTCATGGTTACAATAATAAAGAAAACATCACTGACTGTCGATTTGAAACAAGAAATGAACAGCAGTCTCCAATATTATCATCAGATCTGAGCTGATGACAGACAGACTGATATTGGTAGATATCAGCTGATCAAACATGAAGGACACATGAGATAATTTGGAAGCTAGTGAGTCCAAGTTTGTCCTTCAGAGATCAATGACGAGTTTATTTTTCAACTGGAAAATGTCTGTAAAAATCAAACTTACAGGATCTTATCAAAATGTCGACATAAGTGTTTAGATTAAATATTAATTAAGGTGAAACATGACAGACACGTGTGGCAGTTGTGGAACACAGGAAGATGTGGGGAGAGCTAATTAAG
>NW_019437242.1:0-618 GCF_002814215.2 Seriola lalandi dorsalis
ACTATTTTCAATCATTGGAAGAGACGGGAATGCAACGATGACCGTGCTTTTATTTGGAAGAATCAGTCGCCCTGTTTCCGGTTACTTTCCTGCTCTCGTCGGGCAATTTAACGCAACACGGTCGCCCCGCCCACTGGATCTAATCTCTTGTTCCTGTAAGAGAGAGGAGCTGCTTTATTTGATTATCTTTAACTGTCACCTCTTCACCAGAGTTTCACATATTCACACTTCACTTGAAGATGCGTTCACTGACTTTGGCGCCACTGGGCGTTCGGCGGGAACGAGCTGTAAACACAACATTAACATATATATTATCAGTTTATCGAGCAGATGTGTCTCTAACAGCTGTTTTATTTCCACATCCAGCAGCTGCACAGCAACATGATGATGTTAATTTGGACTTTAAGATCATTTCTCACTATTTCATCACTAATGTAATATTTTTGATAGAAGCAAAGTATAATAATTGAATTAAATTAAGATTTAATTAAATGATATCAGTGCAGACAGAAAATAACATCAACATATTAATATACAAAATAGAAGAAACGCAGCATCATTCAATATAAAACAAACGCTGTGTGAAAAGTTTGGATCCTTTTTACAACTTCACTTCAC
>NW_019437243.1:0-550 GCF_002814215.2 Seriola lalandi dorsalis
AAACCTGAGGACATCTCTGCAGCTGAGACGAGGCTCCTGGAGGAGACCTACCCGGACCGGACTGAGCAGCAGGCCCAGACGCAGCACAGCTTCCTGGGGAGGTTTGCCACCTCCCCGGCCTTCCTGGAGACCTCCAGGCTGGGCGCGTACCGCTTCACCTTCCCCGTGGAGGAGGTGCTGGAGGCCTACAGCCAGCAGGTACTCCCTCCGTCAGGGTCTTTACTGAGTCTGTCCACCTGCTGTATAAATCAATACATCAATACTTATTGATGAGCAGATCACTGCTCAGTCTCAGCTGTTTCCTGTTTCTTTACGATGTTTTCAGTGGTTTGTTTCCTAAACGTCTTTAACAAAAGCTCAGAAGACGCAACATCCTCAAAACAAAAGTATCTATTTTATTTGACGTTTCTTCAGTAAGTGTGATGTGAGCTGCTGTTGGTTTATTTGTCCAGACACGGTTCGTCTCTCATGTCTCTTTATGATCTTCCCTAACTGAGGATGTGGGTGAATCTGCTGCATCAAACACGATTCAACACGTCACCTGAATCTA
>NW_019437244.1:0-414 GCF_002814215.2 Seriola lalandi dorsalis
TTTTTTTTTTTTACATTCACCCCATTCTCAGCTTGGTTTGTACTTTACACTTTGTATTTATTGTATTTTCTAAACTTTGTTTTATTTTAATTGTGTAAATTTTAATATTTCAACATGTATAGAATATACATATAAGAAACACATTACATTCATCCCATTCTCAGTTTGGTTTGTTTTATGATACAAAAACAGCAAGGTTGGCGTTATTAGAATGCTTTATTTTAGTCCAATATAAACATTTTTTTACCACTCACAATATTTACATAACAGCATATACATATTCTGCTGGGCCGCGGGGTCTGGAAGACAAAGCAGGAACTCAGTGTTGCTGCTGTGGCAGGGAAACACCAC
This sequence comes from Seriola lalandi dorsalis, assembly GCF_002814215.2. Taxonomy (NCBI): domain Eukaryota; kingdom Metazoa; phylum Chordata; class Actinopteri; order Carangiformes; family Carangidae; genus Seriola; species Seriola lalandi. The sequence continues at coordinate 352 of NW_019437244.1, forward strand.
AACTATAGTAATAAATAAGACCACAAACAATCGATGAAAACAGCACAGATATGTATTCACAAC
>NW_019437245.1:0-699 GCF_002814215.2 Seriola lalandi dorsalis
AAGTCTATAAAGGATGACATCATTCAGTCCTTTAAGGGGTTAATGTTTGCAAATTGAATATCTAGTTCACTTCTGAACAGATACGAATCTTTGATCAATGCAAAGAAACGGATACATCACTCTCTACTGATTGGTTGGAGCAGAGCAAAACTAGAGACAGTCTTGTGATGAGATCATGTTCTGACCCTTTAGTGCTCAGCAGTCAGTACTTATCAGTCAGACCACGCCCATCTTTGACTTTTCAATCTCAGCTACACACCTGTAAAGTTTTGTGACTGTCGCTGTGACAAAATCTGTCGACAGACAGAGAGACAGACAGAGAGACAGACAGACAGACAGAGAGACAGACAGACAGATAGACAGTCGTATAAAAGTCCTCAAAACCGTCTCTGTGGTACTTCCTGCGACAGTAGATGTCTCCAGGACAACGTGTTGCCATTATGACACACAGACTCATAAGGTGAAAGGTGAAAACAATACCGGCCGCAACCCGCGCCCTAAAAAGACCTTCCTTTGTCTCGCCAGCGAATAGGATGCAGTCATTGATTATCAGCTGCAATAATCATGTTAAAGTTCTTTCATCTGCTGTGATGCAGAGCGTCATGTGTCTTTCTCAGGAGGTTTATATTAGCTACAGCGTAGTGATGTATATATGTGTGGGTGCAGGCTCATCTGCAGAACCATAAATAACGTCTTAAT
>NW_019437246.1:0-659 GCF_002814215.2 Seriola lalandi dorsalis
CTGCAAAAGGATGTGTCATTTTTCTTTTTTCATTTTTGGGACGACCCACTGGTCACTTTGCTTTTTCAAATGTTTAAATCCTGTGGAGTTCGTGAGGCAGATTTACGGCACTGATGGGGTCTGATAGCCACTGCTTAATGAAAGCCATGTCTGCTTTAGTTCTCTGGTTCTGTTTAAGCAGCTCAAATCACTTGGTTAAAAGTCCTGTTTATTTTAAACTTCCTGTGTTTTATTTTGAAGTGTTGATCCATAAGAAGATATATTTGTGGTTTTAAGAACCAAAAAACATCTCAGTGTAGTTTTACATCTCCTCTCTCAAGCTTCTCTCTGGAGCTCTAGTCACACTAGAGGCTTGCTTTGTTGTTACATCACAAAGTTACAGGAAGTCCTGACGGCTGGTTTTAAGGCTCAGTTTCTGAATACAGGCTGTGTGCATTTCTTAATATAGAACCCAGACCTGATCTATAATCAAACTACACATGGACGTCTCATTTCATACTATATGGGACCTTTAAGGGTCTTTCTAAAAAGTGACTCGATTTAGCATATTTTCAACATTTGCTTGATAATCTGGGAAAATTCAACGAAGATCTTGCGCAACAACACCCACAAGAAGCTGGACGCTTTTTACCAAGTGGTTTGCGATGCTGAACACACTC
>NW_019437247.1:0-720 GCF_002814215.2 Seriola lalandi dorsalis
ATAACAAGGCATAAAAACTTCAAAAAACATAATAGTATAGTAAGGCATAAATATTAAAAAAAGCTATAGTAAAGTAAGGCATAAAAATGTAAAAAAAAAAAACGTAACAGTAACGTAAGGCATAAAAATGTCATAGTATAATAAGGTATAAAAATGTCATAGTATAGTAAGAAATAAATGTAAAATAATGCCATAGTATAGTATGGCATAATAACATCAAAAAACATAATAGTATAGTAAGACATAAAAATGTCAAAAAATGTCATAGTATAATAAGGCATAAAAATGTCATAGTATAGTGAGGCATAAAATGTGAAAAACGTCGTAGTATAGTAAGGCATAATTATTAATAAAAAAAGTTATAGTAAAGCAAGGCATAAAATGTTAAAAAAAATGTCAGTATAGTAAGGCATAAATATGTCACTGTATAATAAGGCATAAAAATGTCAAAAGAATGTCATAGTATAGTAAGGCATAAAAATTTATGAAAAAATGTTATAGTAATGTAAGGAATAAAAATGAAAAAAAATTGTCAAAGTATAATAAGGCATAAAAATGTGGAAAAACGTCATAGTATAGTGAGGCATAAAAATGTCAAAAAATGTCATAGTATAGCAAGGCATAAAAATGTCAAAAAAATATCATAGTATAATAAAGCATAAAAATGTGGAAAAACGTAACAGTATAGTAAGGCATAAATATTAATAAAAAATGTTATAG
>NW_019437248.1:0-549 GCF_002814215.2 Seriola lalandi dorsalis
TCATAGTATAGTAAGGCATAAAAAGTCATAAAAACGACAAAGTATAGTAAGGCATAAAAAGTCATAAAAATGTCATAGTATAGTAAGGCATAAAAGGTCATAAAAACGACATAGTATTATAAGGCATAGAAAGTCATAAAAAGTCATAGTATAGTAAGGCATAAAAACATAATCGTATAGTAAGGCATAAAAAGTCATAAAATCGTCATAGTATAGTAAGGCATAAGAAGTCATAGTATAGTAAGGCATAAAAAGTCATAGTATAGTGAAGCATAAAATGGCATAAAATCATCATAGTAGAGTAAGTCATAAAAATGACGTAGTATACTAAGGCATAACAAGTCAAAAAAATGTCATAGTATACTAAGGCATAAAAAGTCATAGTAGAGTAAGGCATCAGAAGTCATAGTATAGTAAGGTATAAAAAGTCATAAAAACGACATAGTATAGTAAGGCATAAAAAGTCATAAAAATGCCATAGTATAGTAAGGCATAAAAAGTCATAGTATAGTAAGGCATAAAAGGTCCTAAAAACGACATAGTATTATA
>NW_019437249.1:0-562 GCF_002814215.2 Seriola lalandi dorsalis
AATAGAATTTAACAGCATGAGTTTGGAATTATAGACATACCACAACATCTTTGTGGGATAAACTATTTTCTAATACCATAAAGTTTATCGGTTTAAGATTGGCAGATACTGTTTAAACAACATATCAGAATGTAAAATACATTCGATTTTCCTCTTGTAACTTATTTCATTGCAAAGGCTCATGATGCCACTAAATGAAGTGGTCACATTCTACTGAATGCAATTATTAAGTGTGTTATTCTCTTCCATGATGAGGAAATCAATAACAAATGTTTATTCAAACAGAACCACTTAAACTGTGTGTTATTTGTTGGATCCTTTGTGGAATAAATTAACAGCAATTTTCAGTTTTTCTGAAAGGACAGAACAAGGTCATTTTGTAAGTGTCTCTCCGAGTGATATTATTCTTAATAACTCGCAAGCAGACATTGAGGATGACAGCAAGTGATGGAACACCACAGAAAGTCTAATGAAAAAGAAAAACGTAGCATAATTTGGCTTCTAGCTAGAATATTTCATTCGGACATAATGTCTTTTCCAGGCCAATGATTTTCTCACACTC
>NW_019437250.1:0-633 GCF_002814215.2 Seriola lalandi dorsalis
AGTTGAAATTTCAACATGATGATGGCACTAGATGAAAATTCAGAGGATCAAGTCATTAGAGTCTATGCTCTACAGAACTTGATTATCTGTAACTTTATCTGTAAATTTCACACCATTCGATCCAATAGGTCAAGATGTTTTACTCAAAACCGAAAACTGCCAGATGTCGGGGACATCTGTAGCAAATTTCAAATAGTTCTCAAGATATTTCACTCTGAATCACGACTGTCAACCTCGTGGTGGTGTAAGATGAAAGGTCAGGTAATCAGCAAAGTCAGCTGGATTCATCCTCCACGAATGTCTGTAGAAAATATTATGGCAATCTATCCAAGAGTTTTCTAGACCAATGTGGTGGACCAACTGACTGACATTGCCACCCATAGAGCCATGCTGCTAGCATGGCTGAAAAATAACTGAACAATACAAATCACTGAGGTAAAACACAGAAGATTTTATAGATGATTGTATAAATACTTTATCCCCTTGTCTTATGGAATTACATGATTCAAATGGTTTCAGAGCAGATTAAGAAGTATGAAGGAATGAATTCCATCCATGAGGGAAACTTGATATCAGCCACTTAAAGATGCTTTATGCATTTTGTCTCTTCCTTTACTGCAGGTGTCTCGGCCA
>NW_019437251.1:0-565 GCF_002814215.2 Seriola lalandi dorsalis
GTCAAACTCATTTTCACCGAGGGCCACATCAGCATGATGGTTGCCCTCAAAGGGCCAGATGTAACTTTGAGGCAGTATAAATGTAATGTAAAATAAATACAACTACTACTTAATGTTAAATAACTCTGGATTTTTATAATTCAACTTACAAATATTACATATATATTTGCATAAATGTAAAAAGAAATGTTTGCTTGTTGCTCTGTTATAACATAAATCCTTTTCATTTGTCATATTATGAAACCCACATCACTCCATCAATCAACGATCAAACTATCCAAGTGAATAAGGATAAATAACAAGTTATGACATTAACTTTGTTCAAAACTTTTTTGTCATAGTCGAGAGGGGCGGAATAACGGTCCAACCAACAATTGTGAGCTGCTAAGAACATGAGTGACAGGTGAAGCATTTTACACAAACATATGGCTGCACACAGCTTTGCAGGGAGATACATCCAACTAATGAGACATGGTTTGATTACAGTGAACGTTTGTCTGCATCAACACATAAACCTGCAAACACTAAATACATTGCTACACATATAACGTAGTATATGTAATAA
>NW_019437252.1:0-762 GCF_002814215.2 Seriola lalandi dorsalis
GAGAAGGAGGAGAAGGAGGAGGAGGAGGAGGGAAAGCGGGTCACAAATCTTACATCGCACTCAAAGACCGCAGCATAGCGCTGCTAGCCGGTGTCAGCGGGGGTCAGGAAGCCGGGAAGGGTCATATTTACGTGACCGGCAACGGGAGGAATGTAAACACAGACGCCTCAGTACAGCCGCCCCCACAAGAGAGGGAGATAATGTTGGATTTGGTGGCGGCGGAGAAGTGCCTCCCCGACCGGTTGACGGACAGGTGTGTGTTTTCGCGGGTTCGGGGCGACCACACTGGCCTGAACGGATTCACTGAGTCACTCGGTCCGACGATGGTCGCGCTGGAAGGAGAAGAAGAAGAAGAAGGAGGAGGAGGAGGAGGAACTGCTTCCTGTCCAGCTGTGCTCGGGGGTCGGGTTTCAGCAGAAACGGGCCGACAGATGCGGCAGCATCCTGCGGGGGAGAGCACAGGGGAAACCCCGGACGTTCCCGTGGGTGAAGAGGCGACGGGCGGCATCGGGACTTCTACCCCCCTCGATCGGCTGCCATGCACCGGGAAGCACCAGCGGAACTGCGCTGGCACCGCGGGGGGAAACATGCCCAACGGGGGTGTTGACGGTGTTGACAGCCCGGGGTGCGACGGTCCCGAGGCGGATATCACCTACTACAAACCGACAGTGTTTCCCAGCCCGCTGCTGGGCCTGAGACTCGGTCCGTGCGACGTGGACCGTGAGGAAGCGATAGTCGCCAACGGCGGTTTGCACATAGTGA
>NW_019437253.1:0-586 GCF_002814215.2 Seriola lalandi dorsalis
TTTAGAAAATAAAATGTGTTATCATTATTACTACATCACCACCAGAACACTGCGCCTTGGAACAACAACCTACTGTTTGTATCTTGTGTTCAAAGCCGCTGTGTGCAGAGTTTTAATGTGATTATACCAACTTTGAAACTTAATCTGATGACATATTTCATTGTTTGATTGTGCATTGAGCAGAGTTGGTTTTACCACTGGGAGACACCAAAGTCTGAATCTGGAAATGGAAATGAGTGTAAAGACACCATTTTGATCAATCTGCGCCCTCCATAACATTTTATACTTAGGTGCCAAAATGCTGCTCAGAGAACTACAGCACAGTCTGAGTAAATTTGAATTATTGTTCCACTGCACATCTGCCTCACAGAGGTTTTTGTAAAACACGAGAAAACTTCGACACCAGCGATGATGTGCACAGGAAGAGGAAGTTGTAAGCTCAGTATATTTAGCCTGAACTCAGTCGAGTGCTCAGTCTGGAGGAAGGTGACATGGAGGTCAGAGCTCTCTGCATCAGACTGTGTGAGTTGTACATTTGTCTTAATTTGGCAATAAAAAGAAAAATGATGTGAACATACAATTTATT
>NW_019437254.1:0-3058 GCF_002814215.2 Seriola lalandi dorsalis
CTTACTATACTATGACATTTTTATTACTTACTATACTATGTAGTTTTTATGACTTTCCATGCCTTACTATACTATGAAATTTTTATGCCTTACTATACTATGACATTTTTATTACTTACTATACTATGACATTTTTTTGACTTACTATACTATGACATTTTTATACCTTACTATACTACAACATTTTTATGACTTTTCATTCCTTATTATACTATGACATTTTTATGACTTTTCATGCCTTACTATACTATGAGGTTTTTATGACTTTTCATGCCTTACTATACTATGACATTTTTATGCCTTACTATATTATGACATTTTTATACCTTACTATACTACAACATTTTTATGACTTTTCATTCCTTATTATACTGACATTTTTATGACTTTTCATGCCTTACTATACTATGAAATTTTTATGCCTTACTATACCCTCCTGAGACCCAGCAATTCATTTTTGTCCACTCTAGTGGACATTACGTTTTTGCTAATATCTCTCATACTATACATGTCACTCTATTAAGTCCTGTTGTTCCTTAAAGAGGACAACTAGGGCTTTAAAATGATACCACATGTTGGGGGTGTGACCTTGCCAACTTGCCTGTGCCTGTCTTTTCAAAATGGCCGCCATCCCAACAAGCACATTTTATGGAAAAAAGAAAGGTAAGCATGATATTCATAATTAAAACATTTTTTAATGTTATATTTCAATTGTTTCAAGTAAGTTAACATCTCAGGAATATTTGAGTGAGTTTTCAGAGCTGAGCTTATTTATTTTCATTTGAAAAACAGCTAATTTATATATATACTCTGTACTGGACGTCAGGACTTTGTACTTATGTTTGTTTCACATTTTTTCAGTAGACAGCTCTATGACGGAGGCAGAGAGGATTCTTAATAGAATCATTGAGGGAGATTCAGACATAGATCTATCAGAGGATGAGGGTCCAGTGAGAGAGCATGAGACAGGAGAGGGTGAAAGCTCAGATGAGGAGGACCCAGATGAGGTGGACCAAGACGCAGAGCCAGATGAAGTGTGCCGTCGTCCTCTGTGGGCCAAAACCAACATGTAGGGTTCTGAGGTTTTTAATCAGGGCAAAAATGGAAGGATAACCTACAGAGATGTGTTCTAGGAAATAGATCCCAACAGTTTATTTTTTAACCTAATGAAACAATTGAGGAAAAACTTTTAAGACATTCATTAGAAGGATGGATGTATGAAACAAGTGCAAACGTGTTCTCAAGTGAACTATCCCTTTAACATTTTTATAACATGTTAATGTGCTTAATTATTGAGTGTGTTACGTCTTTCTCCTAAGGTTCATGCCTGTGTTGGAAGAATGCAGAATTACACCAGATGATGCTGTCCTAAGCCGTAGAGACTGGAGCCCACTGCAGTACTTCCAGCAGTACATTGATGAGCAACTAATTCAGGATCTGTCTGTCTTCACCAACCAGCGCATGGTACAGGATTCAGGCTGCAGCTTGAACACAACACCAGAAGAGATCAAGACCTTTTTAGGAATCTCAGTGTACATGGCATGCCTTGGGTATCCAAGAATTAAAATGTATTGGGCCGCCAAAACAAGAGTCCCGATTATATCTGACTCCATGACACGAGATCGTTTTTACAAGATCAGATCTTCGCTGAAAGTGGTCAATGATCTGGATGTGCCAGAAGATGAGAAGAAAAAGGATCTGCTTTGGAAAGTAAGACCACTCCTCAAGAGAGTGCTCCAAGGTTGCTTCATCCTACCCAGGCCAGCAAAGGTCTGCATTGACGAACAAATGGTTCCCTTCACAGGCCGGTGTCCAGTTCGTCAATACGTTCCTGGTAAACCAAATCCAACAGGATTAAAGGTATTTGTTCTTGCAACTCCAAGTGGCCTTGTGTTGGACTTTGAGACCTACCAGGGAAAGAACACCTTCGTTCAAGACCAGCAAATGGGAATAGGTGCAAATGCAGTCCTGCGTTTGACTGAGACGGTTCCCAGAGGAACACTGGTGTACTTTGACCGGTATTTTACCACCATCAAGCTTCTGGAGGCTCTTCTGGAAAGGGGCCTTCCTGCTACGGGAACAATTCAGAAGAATCGAATTCCAAAAGAGTGCCACTTCACTGCTGACAAGGTCCTGAGCAAAAAAGGAAGAGGGTCATCAGAAATGATCGTACGGAGACCTCATGAAATCGCACTCACCAAGTGGGTGGATAACAAGCCTGTTGTCATGGTATCGACCGTCCATGGGATTGAGCCCCAAGACACCTGTTCCAGATGGTCAAAAAAAGAAAAAAAGCAAGTTCAAGTCCCAAGACCTGCAGTGGTAGCGGAGTATAACAGCAACATGGGGGGGGTTGATATGTGCGATCGCATGCTCAGCTTCTACAGAATGTCCGGCCGCACCAAGAAGTGGACTGTTCGTACCATGCTTCACTTCACTGATTTGGCCATAACCAACTCATGGATTCAATACCGACAAGACAGCCAGGCTCTGCAACGACCTGCAAAGAAAACCTCCCAATACCTGGAGTTCAAACTTCTCTTGGCTGAGGAACTGATATCCCAGGCACAGGCATGTCAACGGGATGAAACTGACTCAAGTGACGAAGAATTTTCTCCAGATATCAAGAAAAGGAAGCCCCACCCAGATGAGAGCATAAGGAAATACGGTGCAATCCATTTGCCCCAAATGCTCAACATTCCAAATGCTTCCAGATGCAGAATGCCTGGATGCAAAAGCAAAACCTTTGTGAGATGCATAAAGTGTAACATGTTCCTCTGTGTCTCCAAAAAGTCAGAATGCTTCATGAAATACCATCAAGAGTCAAACGTCAAATGAAGAAATCACAAAAGGTTCAGGTGAAATGGTGAAGTTACAAAAAGAAAAATCTGCATTTGCTATTTGTTTAGTATTTGGTGTTGTATTTTACTTGATGATTCCAGTGGATCTTTCCATGTACATACTCAGCCTTTAAATGTTTCACGCTTGAGAAAAATTAAATCCTGTTGTCCACTACAGTGGACATGTTGTAAAATTTGAATAAAATTAAGTTTTAAAA
>NW_019437255.1:0-825 GCF_002814215.2 Seriola lalandi dorsalis
ATAAAAAGTCATAAAAACGTCATAGTATAGTATGGCATAAAAAATCATAAAAACGACATAGTATAGTATGTCATAAAAAGTAATAGTACAGTAAGGCATAAAAAGTCATAAAAACGTCATAGTATAGTCAGGCATAAAAAGTCATAAAAACATCATAGGATAGTAAGGCATAAAAAATCATAAAAACGTCATAGTATAATAAGTAATAAAAAGTCATAGTATAGTAAGGCATAAAAAGTCATAAAAGCGTCATAGTATAGCATGGCATAAAAAGTCATAGTATAGTAAGGCATAAAAAGTCATACTACAGTAAGGCATAAAAAGTCATAAAAAGTCATAGTATAGTAAGGCATAAAAAGTCATAGTACAGTAAGGCATAAAAAATCATAAAAAAGTCATAGTATAGTAAGGCATAAAAAATCATAAAAACGTCATAGTATAGTAAGGCATAAAAAGTCATAAAAACGTCATAGTATAGTATGGCATAAAAAGTCATAAAAACGACAAGGTATAGTAAGGCATAAAAAGTCATAGTACAGTAAGGCATAAAAAATCATAAAAACGTCATAGTATAATAAGGCATAAAAAGTCATAGTATAGTAAGGCATAAAAAGTCATAAAAGCGTCATAGTATAGCATGGCATAAAAAGTCATAGTATAGTAAGGCATCAAAAGTTATATTATAGTAAGGCATAAAAAGTTATAAAAATGACATAGTATATTATGTCATAAAAAGTCATAAAAACGACATAGTATAGTAAGGCATAAAAAGTCATAGCATAGTAAGGCTTAAAAAGTCACAAAAACGTCATAGTATAGCATGGC
>NW_019437256.1:0-584 GCF_002814215.2 Seriola lalandi dorsalis
TCTGCGTCTCTTATTGAAACCAAGCAGCTGCTACCATAGCAACAAATGAATCAGCCTGAAGCAAATTACAGCATTCATCCAACAGGTGGACACCTGGAGACATTCATTTTACCATCATATATGGCAAAGAGAAGCAGAAAGTCATCACATTTTACAAAGTGGAACGGCCTAATTGTTTGGCATTTTTGCACACGTTTCACAGCGCTGTATTAGCCATTACCCATAATGCAATTCAATTCAATTCCAATAACAATTCCAATTCCAATTCCAGAACCAGTCTCGTGCCTTGTGGCGTCACATAATGACTAGTGACATCACACACAAGCTCTCGTTCTCCGAGGTTGTATATAGGAGTCGTTTCTGTCTTCAGACTCACTTCCACACTCCCACAGGACCCGTGGTTGGAAGCTCTGTTCTGCCGGATCGCAGCCCACTGACACACGGCTGCGGTGGAGGCCCACACATCCTGCCGGATCCACGCCCCGGCCCCTGCGATATGCAGCGGCTGGAGCGCCGGCAGGACGGGCTAAGCGTGGTCCGGTCCTCAGAGCTTTCAGGAGTCCTCCGTGGGAGCAGGGGGCGGG
>NW_019437257.1:0-612 GCF_002814215.2 Seriola lalandi dorsalis
CAACAACAACAACAACAACAGTAACAACAACAACAACAGTAACAACAACAACAACAGTAACAGTAAAAACAAAAACAGTAACAACAACAACAGTAGTTGCAACAACAACAACAACAGTAACACCAGTAACACCAGTAACAATAACAACAACAGTAACAACAACAACAACAACAACAGTAACAGTAACAGTAACAACAACAGTACCAACAACAACAACAGTAACAACAACAACAACAGTAACAACAACAACAACAACAACAGTAACAGTAACAGTAACAGTAACAACAACAGTACCAACAACAACAACAACAACAACAGTAACAACAACAACAACAACACAAAACAGTAACAACAACAACAACAACAGTAACAGTAACAACAACAGTACCAACAACAACAACAGTACCAACAACAATAACAGTAACAGCAGCAACAGTAACAGCAACAACACTAACAACAACAACAACAACAGTAACAGCAACAACAACAGTACCAACAACAACAACAGTAACAGTACCAACAACAACAACAGTAACAGTAACAACAACAGTACCAACAACAACAACAGTACCAACAACAACAACAGTAACAGCAGCAACAGTAACAGCAACA
>NW_019437258.1:0-609 GCF_002814215.2 Seriola lalandi dorsalis
TCTCAGGTGGGAGGGGTTGGACTTCAGAGCTGAGGCCAGAGAAGAACAGCTGATCTCTGACAACCTGCAGCCACTCAACCTGAATAAAGAATAAAAGATGAGTTTAGAGACAAAGGTGAAGGCCCCCCCCCCCCCAAACCCAGAGAGCTTCATCACCTTTCAGCCATTGAACAGTGTAAAAGTTAAAAAGCTGAAGAGGATTTTAGCTCATGAATATGAACCTGTCTGCAGGTTAGAGTCAACACAACTTTAACATCAGATTAATCTGAGCACAGAAATAAAACATGGAGTCTGACCTCAGAGTCTCCAGTCCACAGTCTGGACTCTCCAGAAAACCACACAGCTGCTTCACATCTGGATCCTGCAGGTAGTTTTCACTCAGGTCCAGTTCTCTCAGGTGGGAGGGGTTGGACTTCAGAGCTGAGGCCAGAGAAGAACAGCTGATCTCTGACAACCTGCAGCAACTCAACCTGAATAAAGAATAAAAGATGGAGATAAAATCATTGATAATCAATCAGATATGTCCTAATCAATGGTCTTCTCTCTAAAAGGAGCAGAGTGACTTTGTCCTTCTGTTGTTGTGGATCATCATCATGTCACATCTACTCA
>NW_019437259.1:0-569 GCF_002814215.2 Seriola lalandi dorsalis
TACCTGCCCTCACCTGTTTCTACAGTCTATACACTGCAACTACATAAGAATTCAGAGTTCACAGTATATTCATGTAACAGTGAACTCACCTTCTGCGTAATATGTGCCACAGGAAGTGGGTCAGGTCGAGCACATTAATGTGACAGATGGGATTTTACTGCGTCGCAGTGAGGCCCTCAAAAACCTGCCGTCTGGAAATGCTACATCATTAGCATGATAAATAAACTATTGGCGTCTGCTGAATAAATCTCCAGTCTAAAAGCCTCTTGTATAAGTTTTGTAAAATATTTTACCTTTTGAAGATGCTAAGTGCATTTCTTAAATAACAACTTTTAAAATATAGTTTCACCGTTGTGTTTTACTTTTATTTTATTATGAACATTATCGATGCAAATGAACCTTCAGAAGCTTCATAGAAGTTTAACAGCTCAGACTGAACAATGATTTAATTACAGACTGTATAAAGATGGACTTCCTCCATGACATCACGGCTTTGTAAGCACAGAACCAGTGTGGAGTGTTTTTACTGGCTAGTTTCATGTTACAGCTCCACCCTGTGGCATGATTGA
>NW_019437261.1:0-658 GCF_002814215.2 Seriola lalandi dorsalis
TTTCATGCCATACTATACAATGTCGTTTTTTGACGTTTTATGCCATACTATACTATGACCTTTTTTTTGAAAATTTTATGCCACACTATACTATGACGTTTTTTGACATTTTTATGTCATACTATATTATGACGTTTTTTGACGTTTTATGCCATACTATACTATGACGTTTTTTTGAAAAATTTATGCCACACTATACTATGACGTTTTTTGACAATTTTATGCCATACTATACTATGAAATTTTTGACATTTTTATGCCACACTATACTATGACCTTTTTTTTAAAATTGAAGCCTCACTATACTATGACGTCTTTTGACGCTTTATGCCATCCTATTCTATGACGTTTTTTGACAATTTTACGCTATACAATGATTGGACTTTTGACGTTTTATGCCATACTATACTATGATGTTTTTTGCCATACTATACTATGACGTTTTTTTTTTAAATTTGATTTTATGCCACACTATACTATGACGTTTTTTGACATTTTTATGTCATACTATACTATGACGTTTTTTGACAATTTTATGCCATACTATACTATGACGCTTTTTTGAAAAATTTATGCCACACTATACTATGACGTTTTTTGACATTTTTATGTCATACTATATTATGACGTTTTTTGACGTTTTATGCCATACTATACT
>NW_019437262.1:0-628 GCF_002814215.2 Seriola lalandi dorsalis
CACCAAGCCCCGCCCACCTGGACCCACCATCCAAACCTTTACAGGATTTGGTTTCTCTGAGTGTTTTTACCTGGAATCTGCTATATTTTTATTGGATCACTCAGAAAACAGTCAGCCAATCAAAAGAGAGGCTCATACATCATCACTGACGCTAAATGTTTTTGTTGCTCGTTATCCTCGGCATTCCTGTCATTGTATCACCTGGATAGTGGCTGCATTTCCATGTTGTTTACCGGCTCTGCCCTTGCTGTGTGTGCAGAAGTAAACACTTAGTTCATTCTGTGTATTAGTGAAACAGTAACATCACTGATACTGGACACCCAACATTATATTCAGTGACAGTGGTTTATCATGTTGTATGGAAACTTTTTATCCTACAATATGTGAGCATGGCGGCTACAGTCTACTTCAGGTTGGGGGAAAAAACAGAGTTTAGGTGTTGTGGTGTGTGAAAGGACAGGACCTTTACTTTGACACACTCCTTCCTGTCTATCAGTAGTAAACTGCTGTAATTATCGTATCACACGTTTTAATATATTCTGACAGTGCAGTTGGGATATTGATAAGTTCAATGTCAAGAGGTTTGGAAGGAGAAATAAGTGACTTACGTTCTGAAGATTTCTTTTTT
>NW_019437263.1:0-560 GCF_002814215.2 Seriola lalandi dorsalis
GGCAACCGAGGCATCATACCATACACATACACATACGATTAAAAGCAAGTACCGGTCACGGCTGCGGGTCGAGGATGATCTGCGTTTATTCCTTTCTACAGCGCATCAAAGACACAGACTCACTGTTCCCACTAAAATCGAGGTGAGCAAATGTGTTGTGTGCAGTGTTTCAGCGTTAATGTGGGATAACGTCGGATGAGTGAAAATGTGTTTTAAAAAATCAGTTGAAAAGTACCTGATCTTCAGAGGTGTGGCTATCAAATAGCACTTGGTCCTTTGTTACAAGACCTTCGCACTCTTGAAAAAGATGGTGTATTCATTGAATGTCTTGGTCAGTCAGTCCAGGGCACTGTTTTATGTGTTGTGTCTGATAATCTGGTAGCCCATTCATAAACAGGGTTTATGCAGTCTTTCAGAACAGGATATATTTGTAGATTCTGCAACGCTACACAAGACCAAATTCAGTCTCATGATATTGGCGATGGCGGTTTTAGTCTAAGCCAGTCATGACAGTAATGTGCACGCTGTTATGCATGGGAATGGTCAAATTCAGTTTGGTG
>NW_019437264.1:0-677 GCF_002814215.2 Seriola lalandi dorsalis
ATAACTTGATACTTAATGTATCTTTCTTTACAAAGTAGATAATAAACCTGCATCATAATCTGTGATATCCACGACTCAAAGTTACTCTATTAGGTTTTTTATGAATGACAAATTGAGTGTTTTTACATGGACATGAGAATCCCAGTCTTGACAAACCCATTCAAGCTAGTTGAAGCACTCAGGACACTGTAGCCTGTACACATCTTATCCAGGTTCCTGACGACGACCTGCACAGTCACAGTCCCCTTTCCTACAGAGATCCCACTGTATAGAGGAGCCATCATTATTCCGCCTTCGCTTATTTACACTGAAACAAATTATCCGACCTTCTGCCGCCTCAGTGTGTGATTTTAAACAACATGCCAGTGTTGTGGAATCAGAGTCTTGACGTGTAACACAACAGTTTTGGCGGCCGTCTTTTTACACAGACGTTGATTCAGCTCTGCGACGTCCTGCGCTGCCGTGTTTATACCTTGATCAGTATTTACCCAGTATACAGGGATATACCTTGTTTTTCTTGGGAGGCGGCGTTGACTGCGAGCTGCTGACCAGGTCCTGGGTGGGAGTGTCTGCTCGGCTGGGCTCGGCCTGATGTGGAGAATTGCAGCTGAAAACGCCCATGTCCAGAGGGATCTCTACCTCACTGAGGAGAGGAGCAGCAGGAGCAGGGATGGGGA
>NW_019437266.1:0-604 GCF_002814215.2 Seriola lalandi dorsalis
AACTTCAGTTTCATCCTCAGTTCGGTCACTCAGGTGTTTTGTGTTTAACTGACTTTAAGTGATTCCTTAAGTAAAAGACTAAGATAAGGAGAAAACCTTCAATATTTAAGTGAATATTTGAAGGAAACTTTGAGAAGTCTTCAGGCAAATGTTTGTATTTCAGGAAACCTTAACTCAGACTTTAAGGGAAATCTTAAGCCCCACCCTTTAGAAAACAAGGTGTATATGAACATCTGTATCTGGCAGGTGAGTGGCAGCAGGTGTTTATATACATCTGTAACTCTCACTAACTTCTCAGTGATTCTTCACTGTGATTAATAAAGGAAACAAACTGATCCTGGGTCTGAGAAGCCAGGGTGATGTAAGTCAAAGAGCTGCGAGACGTTGATTCTCCACAGTTGTTGTTTTCTCTGTGTTTGTGTCCAACGTGTCGTTTCTTTTCCAACATTTGAGATTCAGGAAATGAAAGAGACTTTCATTACAGCAGCGTTCTCCGTCTCCGGCTGGGTATTTGCTCTGTGGTTGAAATGATCTCAGAGCAGTTTATTCTCTGGACTGCGATGTTTGTGATGTTTGTGATGTTTGTGATGTTTGTGATGTTTGT
>NW_019437267.1:0-589 GCF_002814215.2 Seriola lalandi dorsalis
CTCCCACAATTCTCTAAAATTCTGGAAAAACTTTTCAACTGCAGATTAGATAATTTCATAGAGAAGCATAACTTGCTCTTTGACAGTCAGTATGGATTTAGAAGTAAGCGATCAACATCACATGCTTTAATTGAACTCATTGAGGAAATTACCAATTCTATAGAAAAAAAGAGTTATGCTGTGGGGGTATTTATAGATCTAAAAAAAGCATTTGACACAATAAATCATGAAATATTATTTAACAAATTGGAACGTTATGGGATCAGGGGAATAGCATTACAGTGGGTAAGAAGCTATTTAGAGAATAGGAAACAATTTGTGAAAATGGGTGGTTGGTTGGCTGGTTTTTGGCCTTATTATCACTGTTGCTGGTCCTGTCAGTTATATTACATACAGTTATATACAAATTTTGCGTGTGTGTTTAAAAGGTTCCAAAGAGACCAAAATGAAGGCCTTGGATACCTGCACTCCACACTTAGTTTCTATCATTAGCTTTGTCTTTGCCTGTTTTTATAGTTTGATCAGTCAGAGATTTAAGTCAGTTCCATATCCTCTCTGTGTTGTCTTGTCTATGTATGTAGTGATCATT
>NW_019437269.1:0-591 GCF_002814215.2 Seriola lalandi dorsalis
TACTGCGACTACAGAGGTGGCTTCACTTTCAATACCAAAAGCGACACACAAGATACACACAGGAAAAAAAAAAAACAAAAAACACACACACGAGACAAAAATAATTGTTGAATGAGAAACTTCAATCCGAAGGCTTTCTGCTGGTAGCCAGGTGTCCATGTCTCCACAGAGCGCATCATCAGTTTAATGAAAATTGTGCCTGTTTGCTCTTTAAAGAGAGAAACAGCTGGAAAAGCAGCACATTGAAAGAAATTTCCTCCTCAGAGTGAAGTGTGTGTGTGTGTGTGTGAGTGTGTGTGTGTGTGTGTGTGTGTGTGTGAGTCTCTGTGTTTTACTTCGATTGTTGTCAGTCACCGGAGGAAAAAAAACAAAAACCCAAAAACAAAAGTGAGGAATAAAGATGAAACGTAACTGACCAACAAACAGTATAGTGGTTTATTGTGTCTTATATTCTCATTTAGTCAATGAATTGTGGTAGTTGCTCTTTACTATGTACAATAATTTATTAGATTAGTTCATCTAAAACTGCTTATTCTTTTTTTTTTCCTAATTTGCTCTATTGATTTTAAAGGAGCATGTGTGTTTTTTTTA
>NW_019437270.1:0-572 GCF_002814215.2 Seriola lalandi dorsalis
CCTAAACATGTCATAGTATAGTAAGGCATAAAAAGTCATAGTATAGCAAGGCATAAAAACATCATAGTATAGTAAGGCATAAAAACGTCATATTATAGTAAGGCATGAAAAGTCCTAAACATGTCATAGTATAGTAAGGCATAAAAAGTCATAGTATAGCAAGGCATAAAAACATCATAGTATAGTAAGGCATAAAAACGTCATATTATAGTAAGGCATGAAAAGTCCTAAACATGTCATAGTATAGTAAGGCATAAAAAGTCATAGTATAGCAAGGCATAAAAACCTCATAGTATAGTACAGCGTAAAAAGTGATAAAAACATCATAGTATAGTAAGACATAAAAACATCATAGTATAGTACAGCGTAAAAAGTGATAAAAATATCATGGTACAGTAAGGCATAAAAACGTCATACTATAGTAAGGCAAAAAAACTTCATAGTATAGTGAGGCATAAAAACGTCATAGTAACGCAAGGCATGAAAAGTGATAAAAATGTCATAGTATAGTAAGGCATAAAAACGTCATATTATAGTAAGGCATGAAAAGTCCTAAACATGTCATAGTATAG
>NW_019437271.1:0-597 GCF_002814215.2 Seriola lalandi dorsalis
TTAATTATTAATTTATTTTTTATTTTATTATATATACTATTTCATTTGATGCCTTACCATACTATGACTTTTTTATGACCTCTTATGCCTTACTATACTATAATGTTTTTTTTGACTTTTTTTGCCATACTATACTATGACGTTTTTTATGATTTTCATACCATAATATACTATGAAGTTCATTGGCATTTTTATGCCTTACTATACTGTTGTTTTATTCCTTACCATACTATGACTTTATCTGACTTTTTCTGCCTTAATATAATATTATGTTTTTTTGACATTTTATGCCATACTATACTATGACATTTTTAATGATTTTTATGCCTTACTATACTATGACGTTTTTTTGGCATTTTTATGCCCTACTGTACTATTTCCTTTGATGCCTTACCATACTATGACATTGTTATGACGTTTTATGCTTTAATATAACATTATGTTTTTTTGACGTTTTATGCCTTACTATACTATGACATTGTTATGACGTTTTATGCCTTAATATAACATTATGTTTTTTTGACGTTTTATGCCTTACTATACTATGACATTTTTTATGATTTTTATGCCTTACTATACTATGACGTTTTCATGACT
>NW_019437272.1:0-567 GCF_002814215.2 Seriola lalandi dorsalis
TTCAGAGCAGAACTTGCTTTCTGAGATTTGTCCATCTGATGCGAGTGTGTTTTTGCATCTACCCCAGTTCCGCTTTGCCACGTGCAACGAGACGCTGATGATGGTGGTGGGCAGCGTGTGCGCGGTGCTGCACGGCTCGGCCCAGCCGCTCATGCTGCTGGTGTTCGGCCTGCTCACCGACACCTTCATCGAGTACGACATCGAGCTCAACGAGCTGAGCGACGACAGGAAGGAGTGCGTCAACAACACTATCCAGTGGAGGAGGAACTACACCGGCGGCCTCATCACCATGCACAACCAGTCGGGCTGGAGCATCATGAACAATTCAACATGGGAGATGCTGAAGGGCAGGCCGTGTGGGTAAGTGGGTTGTGAGAAATGCATGAGGGCTGCGTTCTTCAACACCAAATATAGTGTAAGATGTAATATTAAAGGTCCTAGATGAGTGTTTAAGTGTGTATGTGGTTTTGTTCTCCCCTTGACGGTTTATCCACTGTGTGTGTGTGTGTGTGTGTGTGTGTGTGTGTGTGTGTTGACTTTCAGGATTCTTGACATCGAATATGAAAT
>NW_019437273.1:0-572 GCF_002814215.2 Seriola lalandi dorsalis
TATAACTGTCCCATTTAAGACTATATCATGTGCAACCTTCAGGAGTCTGAATGAAATGATGCCCCTTCCTCTTGAGAACAACAAACATGCAGCATTAAAGACACAACATTACTCAATAAGTTTAGATTCTTTGATCCTCCATCAAAATTTAATCTTGTAACTAGCATTAAACACTATCTAATACAAACTGTATAAACAGTGTGAATACACATTATGAAGAGTTTAGATAAGCTCAATGTTATTCATGAATCTTTGATAGATTGCTATTATGGTTCATGATAAAGCAAAGTGTTTGTTAGATTGTTCATATGGGGGGGGGGGGAAAGTTTGCTGCAGTTCGATGGAATCCTTTCTGTTGAGCAAATCCTATAATTAAGGGTGTATGTCATGCAAATGGTCTTTGTAGCCAGAAGTCAGATTAAAATGCTGTAGTTCATTTGTAATCAATAGCACGCAGCTTATCTGTGTTCACAGGAAACTGGAAACAACACCTGCTTTCGCTGATAACGGCGGCCAGTATAAGTGATACAGATGGATTCTGTCTTAAGAGACCATGCGTTTGCACTGAAGCC
>NW_019437274.1:0-607 GCF_002814215.2 Seriola lalandi dorsalis
ATGGCATAAAACGTCATAGTATAATAATGCATAAAAACACCAAAAAAACTCATAGAATAGTATGGCAAAAAAATGTCAAAAAACGTCATACTATAATGAGGCATAAAAATGTCAAAAAACGTCATTGCATAGTAGGGCATTAAAGCTGCAAACATTTCTAATGTGCATGTCTTTGGACTGCAGAAACAAGCCAGAGTACTCAGAGACTTGATGTAAAGTCCATACAGAAACAGTCAAATGCCAGGTTTGAACCCACGACCTTTGGATTGCAAAGCAACAGTGCTAACCACTCTACTATGGGGTCAGTTGTAAGACATATGAAGTCATACGAATTCATACTATACTAACGATTAAAAAGGTCAAAAAACTTCATAGTATAATAAGGCATAAAAAATGTCAAAAACATCACAGTATTGTATGGCATAAAACGTCATAGTATAGTATGGCATAAAAACGTCATAGTATAGTATGGCATAAAAATGTCAACAAACATCACAGTATAATAAGGCATAAAAATGTCAAATAACATCATAGTATAATACGGCATAAAAATGTGAAAAAACGTCATAGTATAGTATGGCATAAAACGTCATAGTATAATAAGGTA
>NW_019437275.1:0-486 GCF_002814215.2 Seriola lalandi dorsalis
AGATGGCAGCAATGGCAGAGAGAGAGAGAGAAGGACACCTACCAATACAGAAGACGCTAAATGCAACCGCAAACACAGCCCACCGTTGCCGCTCTGAAGGGGCAAACAATTATCCGGTCCGGAAATGACGCAATGAGGGAGCGCAAGACAGAGCAGGTGACAGGCTGCCGCTTTTATATGATGCTGGACCAATTATCGGCTACAAACTGGCATCAATCAAGAGCAGCGCCCTCTATGCTGCTACAAGAGATTGAAATCATATGTATCATTTCAAAAGAGTCTAATATATAATCTATCCTTGAAAAGGAGTTGTGTCTTCCTGAGTAAGATGTATAATCCCTTTTTTGCAGATAATGTGTACACCATATATCTAAAAGGCCTTATACAGATATCAGATTCTTTAGAGCATGGGTGCTTGATAAGGTGATATTGGTCTTCGAAGTTTTGTCTAAGCATGCATCAATATCTGCATTGATGTGACCTCCC
>NW_019437276.1:0-565 GCF_002814215.2 Seriola lalandi dorsalis
AAACGTGCAGGGGATTGGTAACCTCCTTCAGTAAACTAGCTCCCAGAGAAAGCAAACTGTCTCTGGTGTAGTTTCTATGGAAAGGGGATGGTGCGTATTTACAGTAGGCATTTATAGATGCGGTGACGACATGGCCATGAAGTCAGGATTTCCTGCATCTCTGCCAATTAGGAGTGTGAGTTTGAGACTCCCCAGATTCTGCTTCAGGTGTGAAACATGGAACATGGTGGGAGTTGGAGTCTGTGAGGCGGCCTTAGGCGCTTATTCCTTTGTTCAGGGGGTTGAACACAAAAGACCATGATTGGGGGTCAGGCTTCAGAGGTTACAAGTATGCCTGATCAGGCCTGCTCTGTCTGACCACATGTTCAGGCCCAACAAGGACACTGTTTGGGACTTTACGCTTACCATGGATGTTGAAGAATTACACACATATAGATGATTCTCATGGCCTTAGAGCTGTCAGTCATCATGTCAGATGGAGAGGAACTGACGCCCCTTAGAGGCTTAACTGTTGATCTTACTGACTGGATGTTCCTGATTCAAGACAGATTTACAGTTTTTTACT
>NW_019437277.1:0-624 GCF_002814215.2 Seriola lalandi dorsalis
CTCCAGGTGTCCTGGAAGAGGTTCTCCTGGTTCCTGGTTCCTCCTGGAACCTCCTCCAGGTGTCCTGGAAGAGACAGCAAAGACAGAGGAGGAGCACCATGATGATTACAGGGTTCAGGAAGGAGATCAGAAGGTCGAACCAAAGTCTGATTGATCTCTGATGTTCCAGGTCCTTGAGTCGTCCTGTCCCTCTGTCCCTCTGTCCCTCTGACCCTCTGTCCCTCTGTCCCTCTAACCCTCTGACCCTCTGATCCTCTGTCCCTCTGACCCTCTGTCCCTCTGTCCCTCTGACCCTCTGATCCTCTGATCCTCTGAACCTCTGAACCTCTGACCCTCTGACCCTCTGTCCCTCTGTCCCTCTGTCCCTCTGTCCCTCTGACCCTCTGATCCTCTGAACCTCTGAACCTCTGTCCCTCTGTCCTCAGGCTCCGTAAAGGAATCAACATCCTGGTGTCCACCCCTGGACGTCTGGTAGATCATATCAAACACACCCTGAGCATCGCCTTCAGCGCCGTTCGCTGGCTGATCTTGGACGAGGCAGACAGGTAATGGTGTTGTTGTCGTTGTCGTTGTGTTGTTGTTGTGTTGTTGTTATTGTTGTCGTTGTGTTGTTGTTGTGTTGTT
>NW_019437278.1:0-658 GCF_002814215.2 Seriola lalandi dorsalis
TTCCTCTCCTCTTCTCCTCCTCTTCCTCTCCTCCTTCTCTTCCTCTCCTCTTCCTCTCCTCCTTCTCCTCCTCCTCTTCCTCTCCTCTTCTCCTTCTCTTCCTCTCCTCTTCCTCTCCTCCTTCTCTTCCTCTCCTCTTTGTCTCCTCCTCCTCTCCTCCTTCTCCTCCTCTCCACTTCTTCCCCTCTTCCTCTCCTCCTAATCTTCCTCTCCTCTTCCTCTCCTCTTCCTCTCCTCCTAATCTTCCTCTCCTCTTCCTCTCCTCTCCTCTTCCTCTCCTCTTCATCTCCTCTTCTCCCCCTCTCCTCTTCCTCTCCTCCTAATCTTCCTCTCCTCCTAATCTTCCTCTCCTCTTCCTCTCCTCCTTCTCTTCCTCTCCTCTTCGTCTCCTCCTTCTCTTCCTCTCCTCCTCCTCTCCTCCTCCTCCCCTCCTTCTCCTCCTCTCCTATTCCTCTCCTCCTCTCCTCCTCTTCCTCTCCTCCTTCTCCTCCTCCTCTTCCTCTCCTCATTCTCCTCCTAATCTTCCTCTCCTCTTCCTCTCCTCTCCTCTTCCTCTCCTCTCGTCTTCCTCTCCTCTTCGTCTCCTCCTTCTCTTCGTCTCCTCTCCTCTTCCTATCCTCCTTCTCTTCCTCTCCTCTTCCTCTCCTCCTTCTCCTCC
>NW_019437279.1:0-515 GCF_002814215.2 Seriola lalandi dorsalis
TGACTGACTGACTGATCACTGACTGACTGATCAATGACTGACTGACTGACTGATCAATGACTGACTGATCGCTGATCAATGACTGATGACTGACTGACTGATCACTGACTGACTGATCAATGACTGACTGACTGACTGATCAATGACTGACTGATCGCTGATCAATGACTGATGACTGACTGACTGATCACTGACTGACTGATCAATGACTGACTGACTGACTGATCAATGACTGACTGATCGCTGATCAATGACTGATGACTGACTGACTGACTGACTGACTGTAAAATGAAAAGTCAGTAGAACATGATCCACAGACTGAATCATTAAAATGTTTATGTATAAAATATTTGTGTTAAACACAGAAAACGTTTCAAAGTAAAAGAATCTTATTGACAAAGAAAAGCAAAAGCAGATTATCAAAATATTCAATTATTAGTTTAATTAATTCTAGTTTAATTTCCTGTCAGTGAAGGGAGGGAGTAGCGGCTGCAGCTCTACAAGCAGACGTGAGA
>NW_019437280.1:0-541 GCF_002814215.2 Seriola lalandi dorsalis
CAGGTCCTTCACTCCAGCAGCTGTCAGACTCCACAACTCCTGCTCTTCCTGACCATGTGCAAACTTGCACTTTTTCATGTACATATCATGTGTATTGTGTATATTTGGTATATTTTTGTTGCATATTTCTATAGATGTTTATTTTTCTGCTGTGGTAAATGAATTTCCCAGTTGTGGGATAAATAAAGTTAATCTAATCTAATAAGATTTTGATCATTTATATTAACAACTAATAATCTTATGGTCCAACTTTTGTTTGTCAAATCCACCCCTTCCAAGTTAAAGGTCTTTCTGTTTTCTTAAATTTAACTCAGGAAGAAACTTTATTCCAACTGAGACATGAATCATGACATCAATAGAAGTAGCGGGAAAAATTGTTTCACATTCAATACGAACAATATTTTAAACATTTCTAACGTTCCAGAAACAGAATTTCAAAATACTTCACAACATATTGTATATCTGAATATTAGTTTTTCTATGGCTCTTTTCTTAGGTGTGATTAGAACCTCAAACAGCTTTTAAAGCCAAACAACAGACA
>NW_019437281.1:0-651 GCF_002814215.2 Seriola lalandi dorsalis
GGGGGGGGGCACTGGGCAGCTCCGCCCCCTTCCTGTGAGCTTGTCTGCAATGAAATGGAAATGTTGAGAGGGTTGCCTGGCACTGGGCCTGCTCTCTGCAGTACAGACAGTGTGGCTACACTAATGGGGGTGGGGTCTTTTCTGGAACATGGCAGCAACAGCAGCAGTGCTACCATCTATCAGCTAGCACCAGCTATTAACCTAGCATACATTACCAAGTGTCAATCAGCACAACAGCTGGGCCACTGAACAGACAGGCGTGTGAAAGGAGGAATAAACAGCATCTTTGTGTAAACTCATATGGTGAACAGATGAAGCGAAATAGGAAAGCACTTTTACCTTATTCAGCCACTCAACCTTCTCAACATCTGGAAAGTTGACCTAATGGAAAAAAATACAATGAGTGTGCATGCTGTAATTAGATTTTGCACAGAGCATCATAAACTCAAAACAGAACAGGGAAATGATTCAGCCATAGCTGATGCATGTCTGAAAATGTCATCAATAGCACTGTTGATATTATACCAGTGCTTTTTGCACCAGGCTTTAGACTGAGCAAATATTTCCAAAAGAAAAAAGGAAAGCAGATAAGTGCAGCAACTGTCTATTCAAAGATTACTTTGAATGATATAGCTGGCTAATACATGATTT
>NW_019437282.1:0-3072 GCF_002814215.2 Seriola lalandi dorsalis
TATATATATATATATATATATATATATACACACACATACACACATACAGTCAAGCCCGGAATTATTCATACCCTTCTCAATAATCGATAGAAAAGCCTTTTATTGGCTATTACAGCAATCAAACGCGTCCTATAATTGCTGACCAGCTTTTTGCACGTCTCCACTGGTATTTTTGCCCATTCATCTTTAGCGACGTCTTATTATCTTCTGGGAGAAGCCTGTGTCATTTCCGGTCAAAAAAAAACTTGCTGGTTGAATAAAAGTAACTTTAAGTCAAAATTTGCCAGGGGTATGAATAATTTTGGGCTTGACTGTATATGTATACACAGTACTGTGTGTGTGTGTATGTGTGTGTGTGTGTGTGTATATATATATACATATATGAATAAAATAACTCAGTTCTAACGCCCACATGGAAAAATCAAACAAACCGTTTCATGATATTAATGATATTTTATTTTTCTGTCTCAGATCTTTTGTAAACTACATTTGAGACTTTTTACGAGTCGACTGACGTCTCGTTTAAATACACAAAGACCAAAACAAAAGGTCACAATAACACACAGGTAAACAGTAAACAACAACAGACAACAGACAAGACGCAACATAAAAATCAACAGAAGAGAGAGACAGGAGGCAAAATGAAAAAATTCAAATGAAATTGTATGGAGGTGGTGACTGTATGATGTCATCACTGTGCCATCACCACCTGCCCTGATGTTTCAGGTTGTGATGAAGACGGTGAACCAGCTGAGCTCCTTCTCTCCTCTCAGCCATGTGATGCTGCTCGCTCACCAGAGGCATTCTGGGAAGGTTCTGTGTGCCTGCCAGGTTCCCAAGGTAATCAAAACTCACCTGTCAGTGACATCACAGGGGCATGTGTCACGTTCGGAGCTTCTGATTGGCTGTGTTCTCCCTCCTCAGGACTCAACGTCTCTCCCGGCCTCTGATTGGGCGGTTGCGGTGTGCCGTCACCTCAGGGGGAGCGCCGGGGGCTCAACGCTGGTTGCCAAGGGAACAGGGAGTAGCAATGACATCACCGAGGCTCTGAGATGGGCAGAGGAGTTCGCCCGCCAGAACATGCAGCGATGACCTCATGAAAAGAGATGACATCATAGTGATCTCACAGCACCTCCTAGCGGAGGCCACAACATGCTGTACAGGTTACTCTAAGCCCCGCCCCCAGCTGCAGCTAGCATCCCCTCATTGGATGGCAGGCTCAAGTGTGAAGGTTCATTCTTTTAAACGGATATCTTGAACATTTCTTTGTTTTAAAAGAAATAAAAACATCTCAGATTGATCCTGTTATAAATTATCTTTATTATTCATTATTTTTAACAAGGTCGTTACAGTTTGTTATCAAAGTAAACAACAACAATAAACAGTTAAAAACCAACTAAACACAGAGACTTTAAACCTGTGGTGACGCCTCATATGACATCATAGTGTGACGACGATGATGACGATGATGACGATGGCGATGATGACCTCACTAACGTCCCTCTCCCTCATGATTAGAATAAAAACAAACTCCATTCACCACATGCAAAATATTTCAGGCAGATTTGTTCCGTCCCTTTTTCCAGGATCTGGATCAGACTGGTCCTGGTCCTGGTCCTGGTTCTTCAGAGCAGAGACACATTCAGCCACTACAGGAGAACCACAATAGGGCGTTAGTTTAATCTCTGAATACATAATCATCAGTCATGTGACCAGCAGCCATGTTAGTGCGAGGTCACCAGTCATGTGACCTTCGTCACATCTGAAGCTTCTCACCTCCATAATGTTCAGCTCGACGGTTCCTGAGTCGTCTTTGTCCAACGTGTTGAACGTGTCTGTGGACAGGAAACCATCATCATCATCATCATCATCATCATCATCATCATCATCATCATCATGGAGATGAATCTGTGAGGACTCACTGAACATGGTCTCCAGACGAACCAGACAGCCCACAAAGTTGTCAAAGTCGACGGTGAGATCTGGTTCACTGTAACGAGCCACCAGGACCTGATGAAGAGGATTATTGAGACTGAACCCTGAAACACACAGAGACCAGAACCTGATCAGACCCTGAACCCAGACCAGCAGCAGAACCAGACCACATGTGTATGTGCATCTGTTCAGAGGAGGAGGACTGAGCCTTGACCCGTCCGCCATGTTGTCTTCATGTCCTGTTGGATTCAGTTTCCCTCGTGTCTCACCGTCCTGTTCTATGTTCACATGATCCGTATATAAATATATATTTCTTTAACTATTTCACTTGAACCACAGCTCCCCAGAGACTGAAGGTCGTTTCCTGTCGTGAAGCTCAGAGGTCAAAGTTCAGAACATGAAGCTGCAGGAACAAAACAAGTGTTTGTGTTTTACCAGCTTCCTCCACAGCCGTCCTCATCTCTGTGGAACTCATGGTCCCCGAGTTATCCACGTCCTTCTCACGGTAAATGTTCTGTCACAGAGAACAGCAAGGAACAGCAGAGAACAGAGAACAACACAGAACAGAGAACAACAGAACAGCAGAGAACAAAGAACAACAGAGAAGAACAGAGAACAGCAGAGAACAGCAGAGAACAGAGAACAGCAGAGAACAGAGAACAACAGAGAAGAACAGAGAACAGCAGAGAACAAAGAACAGCAGAGAACAGCAGAGAACAACAGAACAGCAGAGAACAAAGAACAACAGAGAAGAACAGAGAACAGCAGAGAACAGCAGAGAACAGAGAACAACAGAGAAGAACAGAGAACAGCAGAGAACAGAGAAGAACAGAGAAGAACAGAGAACAGAGAAGAACAGAGAACAGCATACAACATTAGAGAACAGGAGAGAACAGCAGAGAACAAAGAACAGCAGAGAACAGCAGAGAACAACAGAGAACAGCAGAGAACAGCAGAGAACAGAACAACAGAGAACAGGAGAGAACAGCAGAGAACAGAACAACAGAGAACAGGAGAGAACAGCAGAGAACAGCAGAGAAGAACAGAGAACAACACAGAACAGAGAACAGCAGAGAACATTAGAGAACAGGAGAGAACAGGAGAGAACAGCAGAGAACAACACAGAACAGAGAACAG
>NW_019437283.1:0-563 GCF_002814215.2 Seriola lalandi dorsalis
CCTGACCCTGCTCCTGACCCTGACCCTGACCCTGACCCTGCCCCTGCCCCTGACCCTGCTCCTGACCCTGACCCTGCTCCTGACCCTGAGTCCTTCTTCACGGTGTACCTGCTGATAACAGCTGTAGAATCTGAAGATTCTGATCCAAAATTGATGAGCTGATCAGTTTAAATTATTGATCTGCAGGCTGTGGCGACAGGAAGTGATCCTCTAGAGAGAGGAGGTCTCACTCTGACTGTGTCACAATGTCAAGCTTCTTCCCCGAACAGACACACAAACTAACAACAGACAGGCGTCATGTGATGAACATGTGATGAACACGTGTTGGCATGAACACAGCCACCAGAGCTCCAGCTGTTTACACAAAGCCTGCAGTCACATGACCCCTCAGGTTCAGACCACACTCTGATCCTGAGGCTGCTGACGGACATGGTTTCCCACAATGCACCACACACAGACGTGTAAAGATAAATAAAAATAAATGATGTTTAGACTGAGCAGGTCAGAAACAGTTCCTTTAAATAATTCATATTATCAAACTTTTTTCTGTCAGTCAATTATTG
>NW_019437284.1:0-680 GCF_002814215.2 Seriola lalandi dorsalis
TTTACATAATAACCTCACTTTCTAAAACTACTGCTACTTGCCCAAAAAACACTTCCTACTTTCAAAAATGTTATTTTCAAATGATCCTCACTTCTCTAAAAATGTCCCCCCTTTAAGAAAATGTCCTCACTTTGCACAAATACTGTTATTTTATGTCCTCACAATGTCTGAAACTGAAGGTGGTCCCCACAAGAATACAAGTACAAACACACACACACATACACTGAGACAACTGTAGATGATTTTCTTTCCCCCTGAGCTGGTTCAGTGTCTGACTGTGGTCAGATTTAAATTACAGAAAACCGAAGGGGAATATTTACAGCGGAATTGTTTTTTTTAATTTAATTTAATAAGAACTTTATTGAGTCAAAATCTTTAGGAGTTTTGTCCAAAAGATAAAACACGGCCAGATACATTAAAATAAATTCCTGCATTTATTTTCTCGGTTAAGAACAATCACATCTCTATCTGCTGTTCTCCCTCTCTCAGCCAAGGCCTTGCTCTCCCCGGCCCCGCCTCCTCCATCTCTTAGCTCCACCTCCACAACACCTGTCAATCAACCTGCCTCTCCTGCTGAAGCACTAGCTGCTGTTCCTACGAATCCTCATCCTCCCTCCACTTTCTCACAAGATCGGAGAGACAGACAGAGCAGGAGGAGGAGGGGTGAGAAAAAAGGTGAG
>NW_019437285.1:0-1307 GCF_002814215.2 Seriola lalandi dorsalis
CCTTCCACTCTCTGCATCCCATAGACTAGCTGCAGCCTCACCTCGGGACCTGTATACACCGGCTAAGATTAGCAGCCCTAAGTAGGCCTGCAGGTCAGTCTCATCCATCTTTTTCCAGCTGTCTCCATATTTGAGAAAACCCTCCAGATTTGTCATCTCCAGGATTATTTTTTCTATTGCTGGTGTGATAAACAGGTAGAATGTAGAGACAATGTCATGGGCATGAGAAACGGCATACCTTGTGGGTCCTGGGGTCATCTTTATGACGTTTTGTTCTGCATGCCTGCCGTGTTGGTCATATGCTGCTGAGGACCATGTTATTTTGCCATTTTTTGAAAGGAAAGTCTCTCTTTCAGCTTCAGGGTTTTCTTCTTCTTCTGAAGATGATTCATCATGCTCTGGGTTGTATTCCTCCCCATCTTCTTCTTCTGATACATCCTCCACTTCCTCTTCTGAATCAGAGTTGTCTTGCTGGACATCTGAAAAAATCAGCTCTAGAGCCTCTTCAACGTTATAACGCACACTCATGGCTTCAGCACAGACAGAATTCGGGGTCCTGTCATCTGCAGCACCTTTATAACCTCTGGAAATCCACAGAAAAAGAGCTCTGCAGTCTGTGACAACACCTTTGTGTTGTTTACATCTGCTACTGTCTTGTTCACGTTTACTAGTAATTAATCTGAGACTGATCATAGGCACAGCAGTCTGCTAGAAGACCACCTGATTTGTCTTGTTAACTTCTGCTACTGATTGATCTGAGACACAACTAAAACATTGTAACATTATGTGGTGTGTAAATAACTCTGTGACCATGATTTCAACTCTTTTTGCCTCACGGGTCATTTTGACCCGAAGACCATCTTTGTACCTTTTTTTGTACAGCTTACATGGAAATTTGAATAAAAGAAACATTTCACTTTTTCCACTGTTGGTGCCAAATTAGGCAAAGTCATAAAATTTCAAGTTAAAAAAATATCGTTTAGGGGATTTTTTTTTGGTTTTTAACACAGTGGCGGGTCATTTTGACCCGAGGACAACAGGAGGGTTAAACGGTTCAGCTAAATCTAGACATACACACCAGTTTAAAGGCTCATCTGGGCATCTGATTCACATTGCTTGAGTGCCATTGTCAACATTGTTACTCCTCTGGGTTTGACAGAAACAGCTCCCCATATAATAGCCTGAGGCTGTTCCATGCCTCGGGGGGATTGATTCAGCACTGCTGTGCCTAGCCATGACAGAAAATTTGTCCACACATTTAGACTCATCCCTGTTTCATTCAGCAAGCTGCTACCTCACAGCAGAGG
>NW_019437286.1:0-721 GCF_002814215.2 Seriola lalandi dorsalis
TGCAGGCAACACCTGGAGGTGAGGCAGACAGAAAATACACCCCTATCTCTGCCTCTGCTTTGTGTGTGTGTGTGTTTTTTTTTTAGGAGTTGTAATCGTACGCCAGGTCCTCCTGCCCGGAGGCAATGTGAGCACAGGTTATTGTTCAGTCATCTAACAGTGCACCTTTCTTCCTTCTCAGGTTCCACTCCAGCACTTTCATTTTTTCTCTTTTCTGTCTACAAGACACTACTCTTTCTACAAGCAACACTGATCTAAGACATACCTGCATCAAATGCAGTTCTCCACATTCATCTGTCACCTGCTTTATGGGGTTAGATAATTGTCAGTCTGATAATACATTATATAAACTTGCAAAGATGTTTTTTTCAAAGTATCAGTAAAGGGGAGAATATACAGTAATGTAATATATGCCATATGTCATTATTATCACATCCTCTGGATTTATGAAGATATACGTATATATATATATATGAAAAACACAGTGAATTTTGTGTATGTAAATATATTAAAAATATCTATAAATGTATATGTTGTGTATATGTTGTGAGCATATATGTTAACAATATATATTCATTTTGTATATGCAAGTTTATTAAAACAACATACTTACTGTACATAAAAATTCTATATAATAATATATGTTTTTCTTATTAATTTAAATCTCTATCTTTCCATTCTGAGAAAGTGGTCTCAGACTTTTGGATATATAATATCAACT
>NW_019437287.1:0-688 GCF_002814215.2 Seriola lalandi dorsalis
TCTCTCTCTCTCGTTTCTATAAGTAAAGCTGCAGCTGAAATCACAGCTCGGTCTTACTCATGTATGTGTCATGTTTAAACTCAGGACAGACCTGCTCTTGTTTTAGTGAAACAGATGTTCGTGTTTTTTGAGGTTGAAAAAAAAAAACCCCACAAATCCAACCAGGCGGAAACGTTCTGCCTCCTTTCACCTGTAGTTAATAGTTTTTATTATTAAAAGAAAGTAAAAAAATAATAATAATATTGAGGAAATATCAGTAATGTTCCTTTTGCTGTGAGTCTGTGTGTGAGCGGCAGCAGCTGATGAAAGCGTGGAGAGTTTGAGTGAGTTGTTCCTGTGCAGCAGCCGTCGTCTCTATTGGAGGTTTGTGTTTTTCTTTTGTTCGTCCTGTTTATTTATTAGATCGAGCTTTTAAAGATGAAACAGGAAAACACACAGTCGCCTTTTCTTTTTAAAGATGACAAAAAATGAAAAAACAAAGACACATTTTTCAGTTTGTTTGTTTTGTGTTAATAAGTGAGTGAATGGATGAATGGATGAACGGATGATACATGGACCGAGTTCATCGTCTACATGGACAGAAATCTAACAAAGTTCCTGCAGCGACTGCTGTCCAAAGACGAAAGAGCCCGACTCGTCTCTTAACACGAATCCACAGCTTGTTAAACCACAAGTGCCTCAGTTTCCC
>NW_019437289.1:0-743 GCF_002814215.2 Seriola lalandi dorsalis
TCCTATACACACCACCACCACAAGGTCTGTGGAGCCTCACATCACCCCGGTCCACACACACAATCATCCACCATGACCCAACCATGTGGTCCCAGGCCACCTCCAGCCAGGTCCCAACCCCCCCACCCTACCCCTGGCCTTCTCAGCTCATTGATCACTGCTGACACATCAGTAATTGAGCTGGGATAGATAAGGGCCAGCAGACGAGGCCCCGGGGTCCTGACACCGCTGAAAAGCCAAGAACAAACACTGTGTCACCGGACAAGAGCAGCGTGGCTCTCGCTTCTCTGTTTGGTCCATCTGTTCAAACCCTGAAAGGACTCCAGTCTGAGCTGCTGGACTCTGATCTGAGCTGCAGGACTCTGGTCTGAGCTGCAGGACTCTGGTCTGAGCTGCAGGACTCCGATCTGAGCTGCAGGACTCTGGTGTGAGCTGCAGGACTCTAGTCTGAGCTGCAGGACTCCGGTCTGAGCTGCAGGACTCTGGTCTGAGCTGCAGGACTCCGATCTGAGCTGCTGGACTCCGATCTGAGCTGCAGGACTCCGGTGTGAGCTGCAGGACTCTGGTCTGAGCTGCAGGACTCCGGTCAGAGCTGCTGGACTCTGATCTGAGCTGCAGGACTCTGATCTGAGCTGCAGGACTCCGATCTGAGCTGCAGGACTCCGGTCTGAGCTGCTGGACTCTGATCTGAGCTGCAGGACTCTGGTCTGAGCTGCAGGACTCTGGTCTGAGCTGCAGGACTC
>NW_019437290.1:0-682 GCF_002814215.2 Seriola lalandi dorsalis
GATGCATGTCTTTATTAAACAAACAAAAACATCCAAAAGCAATTCCTCTGTTAAATTAAGTGAAACTCATAGTCCCACCTTGGTTATGAGAAATATAAAATACAAAACATTTGAATATAAAACTTCTTTTTAATGCAGGTTGGTTTAAATCAATACAGTATTTTTACTGCATAAAGGTTTTAGGACTCAATTATTAACTGAAATTTTGCAGTTTATAAAGAATCTAAAATCAGCTCCACTTTGATGACCCACAACAAAAATGACTAATTTTGGAAACATATATTAAACAATGTGAGGAGACACTTTGCATAACAAGTAGTTGTTACTAGACTAAGGAAGATTTTCAATGCAGAACTTCACACTGAGTAACTGAAATACAGACTCAGATACTACGTCCGGCTGGAGGAGAGAGAGTGAGTCACGCTCTGTCAGCTGCCCTTCTCCCCACTTCTCTTATCATGCCCTCACTCATAAAACTCGGCTTATAACACACACACTCAACAAACCGCTTCCTCACACACACATTGATCTCTGGAGTCAGTGTAAACACACTCTCCTGGTCAGTGTCCTGGGTTTTGGATTTCGGTTTTTCACAGGGATTTTTTTTCTGTCTACAGCAGGTAAGAGATGAACTCTGGTTTTTATCTTTACATCAGGTTCAAGAGAGATTATAACGCTTCTT
>NW_019437291.1:0-573 GCF_002814215.2 Seriola lalandi dorsalis
TCACCTTATGTTTTTATCTTAGCTGTCTTACTCACAGAGTTCATTGGAAAAGCTGCAACACTGGTAAAAAAAAACAAACAAAAAAAAAACATCACAATGGGGCAAAAAAACATGAGCAGTCAAATGATCTTACAGGTTTTAAGAAAAACCCCAGGTTAGTCGTTTATGTGGAAGAGGAAACAAAGGTGGACAGAAAAATGATTACCTGAACTGTTGTTTGTAAACGTCCGTCACAGTCATTACAGGTTCAACTGTCTCACACTTTCTGTAGTTGTGTGTGCTCACAGTTTTCAGCTGTGAAGTGAAAAATGTTTTTACAACCCATAGAAACGATGGACACAATACTATGAACAAAAGCATTTTAGAACTTCATGGCCTTTTCTGTCCTGGACATACTCTCACGTTTGACCTATTTAAATATATCCAGTAGAATTTTGTTCACAGCCAGTGCTTCTCACCAAAATCACCTGCTTGTATAATTAATGCTGAACAAACACACTGAATGGTTTTCAAACCAACACTTTTATCGTGCATAACCATCTGCAGGCAGCAGATATATTTATCACATCATGT
>NW_019437292.1:0-648 GCF_002814215.2 Seriola lalandi dorsalis
AATGCACACAGCCTGTATTCAGAAACTGAGCCTTAAAATGAGCCGTCAGGACTTCTGTAACTTTGTGATGTGAGCGCTCTCAGCCTAGCCCCAAGACCAGCCCACCGGTGTTTGCCTGAAATCTGCTATATTTTTATTTGATCACTCAGAAAACAGTCAGCTGATTAGAAGAGAGGCTCATTGTGTCTCTTCTGATTGGCTCACCGACCTGTTGTTACTAGAGCTCTAGAGAGAAGCCTGAGAGAGGAGATGTAAAACTACGTTAAAACCACAAATAAATCTTCTTATGGTCATCAGCACATCAAATAAAACATAGAAAAATATTTAATATAAAATACAAAATACTTGGCAGCACATTTACCTCCTCACTATAGTACATGTGCTTTTGGCAGCAATTACAGCCTTGACCAAGGTCTAATTATATGATTTCTGAAACCCAAGGGAGAGAATAGTTTGCAGCAAGGTCTAAAAAAGACATGGACACTTCCAAGAATGACTGAATACTTACTAGTGATGTTATCACTGTACTAGTCAAGTTATTAATGCAATGCATTAATAGGGTTTTTATTTATTTATATATATATATTTTTTTTTTCCATCAAATCTGCAGTTGAAAGGTCAAATGGCCCAGTGGAGTGGTTTACCCAT
>NW_019437293.1:0-623 GCF_002814215.2 Seriola lalandi dorsalis
AGGGTTGCGGCGGCTGATTTCTCGTTGGCAGTGAAGAAAACAGCGGTGTCGACTTAATTAGAGGGTAACGAACGTCGGGTTGTCCGCGCCTCTGTGAAGAATTGGCTTCTTCCTTCTGCAGGTGAGAGATCGTGATCTGCGTCGGCAGAGATCTCTGGTCGGATCCGTGTGTGATGTTCCGTTAAGCACCACAACAAAAAAAAAGAATAAAATCACAAAAAAGGGGGGGGGAAGTCTCAGCTCGTCCAGCGAGGGGAGAATCTTCAAACTCCGCGGGGAAAACGTGCACAGGATTGTTACCTCCGTTAGTAGACTGGTTCACAGAGAGAGAGCGGGCTACCTCTGCTGCAGCTACGATGGAAAGGCGATGGTCAGTACGTGCGTCTGACCTTTATAGATGCAGTGACGTCACGGCGGAGTCGCCGGGGTCCCCTGCATCTCTGCCAATGGGAAGCGTGAGTTTGGGACTCCCCCAGATTTCACACTCAGGTGTGAACCGCAAGGCCTGCTGGGAGATGGAGTCTGTGAGGGGCCGTTTTTGGCGCCCTTTCCTTTGTTCAGGCCTGAGGCTAGAACTTAGGAACTGAGGTCAGGCTTCTGAGGTTACATGTAGGCCGGAGCAG
>NW_019437294.1:0-639 GCF_002814215.2 Seriola lalandi dorsalis
ACTAGATGTACATAACTGTATTTAATAACCTGAAACTGAGTAAAAGCCTTTTGATGAGTAACATCCTCCCATTCGGTGGGATTAGTTGGGCTATAGCTAATCTATTTAACAAAACCTTCTCATCTCTCAACCCTCTCATCTGCTGCTGTAATATTAATGCCTGACCTGTACCTGTACCTGTACCTGTACCTGTACCTGTACCTGTGCTGGCATGCACAGACACTGGACTGTAGATATAAATCTCTCTTTGTTGGAAACCAAAACCCAGACTGGCTAAGTGGGTTAAAACTAATTGGCCTCACATGTGGTCATCAGTAGAATTAATTTCAATCAGTCTGAGTGTTTGGTTTCGCTTCTGTGAGACCATTTGTTCTCCATGATTTCGTGTGAACTGTATCTTCAAATTGTTGGAAGGCGTATCAGATGTCCTGAACAGTCCCGGAAACCTTTGTCATTCCGGAAGTAGTTTGGTCATATCATGAATGTTGTTTGACATGGCTGCACCCACTGAAACAGGCTGCACCCACTGAAACAGGCTGCACCCACTGAAACAGGCTGCACCCACTGAAACAAGGCTATCACACTCTGCATGTGTCCAGAACTTTATATGCATCTGGGAATGCTGCAGGTTGCAGCTGC
>NW_019437295.1:0-552 GCF_002814215.2 Seriola lalandi dorsalis
GTCATAAAAACGTCATAGTATGGCAAGGCATGAGACGAAATAATATAATTAGGCATAAAAATGCCAAAAAAGATCTTAGTATAGTATGGCAGAAAATGTCAAAAATACATCAATTTATATTAAGGCATAAAAGGTCATTAAAACGTCATAGTATGGCAAGGCATGAGACAAAATAATATAATTAGGCATAAAAATGCCAAAAAACTTCAAAGTAAAGTATGGCATAAAAATGCCAAAAAACGTCATAGTATAGTATGGCAAAAAACGTCAAAAAAAGATCATAGTATAGTATGGCGTAAAATGTCAAAAATACATCATAATATATTAAGGCATAAAAGGTCATATAAATGTCATAGCCTGGCAAGGCATGAGACGAAATAATATAATTAGGCAAAAAAAGGCCAAAAAACGTCATAGTATAGTATGGAATAAAATGTCAAAAATACATCATAGTATATAAAGGCGTAAAATGTCATAAAAACATCATAGTATGGCAAGGCATTAGACAAAATAATATAATTAGGCATAAAAATGCCAAAAAACGTCAAAGTA
>NW_019437296.1:0-767 GCF_002814215.2 Seriola lalandi dorsalis
CCCTTTCCATAAATGTCCTGTTGTGTCTGAATAAAGCTGTAAGGAACATTTAAATTTGTCAATATCCAAACGACAAAAAGCCATCACTGTTATGAATTCCCTGTTTAACAGCTTTAGTTTCCTCCCAGGGAGCAGTTTGAATGCCTCGCCCTTCTAGTGAAACCAGTCCCATAACTTACAGTCTGGTTGTGTGCCCATCAATGTCAAGAGTTTTATTAATTTTTTACAAAATATGGCAAAGCATAAAAATCTGAGTTCCTGGCACAGTACATGCTGAAGGGCATGACACACCTAAATTAAGCTAATTAGCAGCCGCTAATATATTTATCTGACACATTTTGTTTGTTTGTAAATGTAAATGTACTTTATTTATAAAGCCCTTTACAACAATCCTTTCGGTGTACCAAAGTGCTTTACAACAGATAATAAGTGCAGAGATAAATAAATGTTTAACTCACATTGGCCAGCAACAACAATCAAACAGGATGCGGCATTCAAGCCGTGATTAATTGGTGATAAAATGGCCTGAAGTGTGCCAAGAAAAATATTCCCAAGAACATTACACCACCACCAGCCTGGACTGTTGACACAAGGTGTGTCCATGGATTCATGCTGTTGACGCCAGTTTCTGTCAGCTCCAACCAGCCTGGTCGTTCTCCTCCGACCTCTCTTCTCATACCATTCTGAATGTTCTCTGTTGCCTTGACACATGTCATGCATTGCACAGCTGTCACATGATTGGCTGCGTACAGGTGTCCTATTAAAGT
>NW_019437297.1:0-755 GCF_002814215.2 Seriola lalandi dorsalis
ATCTGGAGAAAGGAAACATCATGTTCTACCAAGAAGACCTGGAGCAGTGTGGTCTTGATGTCACAGAGGCCTCAGTGTACTCAGGACTTTGTACTGAGATCTTCAGAAGAGAGAGTGTGATCTTCCAGAAAACAGTCTACTGCTTTGTTCATCTGAGCGTTCAGGAGTTTCTGGCTGCAGTCTACATGTTCCACTGTTACACCAACAGGAAGACAGAGGTCCTGGAGAACTTCCTGGGGAAACAACATGTTGATTTAACCCTGGATGACTTCCTGAGGTTAGCCATGGAGAAATCCCTCCAAAGTACAAACGGTCACCTGGACCTGTTTGTTCGCTTCCTTCATGGCCTCTCTCTGGAGTCCAACCAGAGACTCTTAGGAGGTCTGCTGGGTCAGACAGAGAACAGTCCAGGAACCATCCAGAGAGCCATCAACAACCTGAAGAAGATGAACAAAGATGATATCTCTCCTGACAGAAGCATCAACATCTTCTACTGTCTGATGGAGATGAAGGATCATTCAGTTCATCAGAAGATCCAAGAGTTCCTGAAGTCAGAGAACAGATCAAAGAAGAAACTCTCTGAGATCCACTGCTCAGCTCTGGCCTACATGCTGCAGATGTCAGAGGAGGTTCTGGAGGAGTTGGACCTGTGGAAGTACAACACATCATTGGAGGGACGACAGAGACTGATCCCAGCTGTGAGGAACTGCAGAAAGGCTGGGTGAGTCCAGACATGATCATTATAATTATTGATC
>NW_019437298.1:0-513 GCF_002814215.2 Seriola lalandi dorsalis
CATCAAAGCTGGGTCAGAGGGTCTTCATGTGGGAGCAACGCTGAGGAGTCAGAATGGAGTTCATGCTTTCACCGTACAGAAGCAGTAGTGATATTACCAGAGGTGACCTTTTGTGACTGACTCGGCAATAGGATGCTTTTTCATCATGTTTTAAACTTGTGATGCATTCCCCTGCTACTGTTAACAGTCAACTTTGTTTTTCTCAAACAAATTCACTTAATTTTATGAAATATTTAGTTTTAATGCCTATATTTAACATCCTTGTCAGATTGTTTGTGATATTTTATATGACTCAGGGATGTATCCTGAAACTAGTCTGAGTGGAGGAGGGAGACAACTGTGAGGTGGTCATTCTACTTTTCCATAGTAACTGAAATTATACAACATGCCATCAAGAAAAAAGAAAAAAAAAACACATACCGTTTTCTTGGGTACATAACATCTTGTTAGCCTCAAACAAACATTTGATAGACTAAGGCAATTTATCACTTAGCCTTTGGAAATAAGCGCACA
>NW_019437299.1:0-677 GCF_002814215.2 Seriola lalandi dorsalis
TCCCTCCACTTTCCGACGCCAGGTCTTCTTTGGTCTGCTTCTTTTTTGTCTGGCCGGTGCCCAGTTAAAGGCAGTTTGGGCAGTTGTCCTGCTCTCTTTGGATGACATTCCCGATCTATCTCCATCGCCTTCTCATGATGATGGTGGACATGTTGTCTCACCCTCACCGGGCGAGTAGATGTTGGTTGGAGATGGTATTGGGTGAGAAGATGTGCAGTATTTTCTGTAGGCTTTCTGTGTGGAAGGTTGACATGGAGATGGAGATAACCCTAACCCTAACCCTATGGAAATAGCTTTCTGTCATTCTCCAGCATTCAGAGCCATATAACCTTAAAGACCTACTTTCCTTTAAAGCCAGATTGGGTTCCTTCAGTCCCAGGTGCAGCTTATTATAATAAAAATAATAATAACTTCTTATACTTCTTAAAAACAGAACAGAAAACTGAAAGCCAGACTGTAAGGCCAAACAAAAGCAAAGACAGAAATTAGGTAAAGTTGGATAGAACAGACAAACAAAACAAACAAAACAAGAACTGGTGAAAAAGCAATAAAAAACACAAAGGGAGATAAAAAAGACAACAAAAAGTGACACCACAAAAAAGCATGTCTCTAAAAATGAGTGAGAATAAGTCACTGATTCTGCCTCATTTCGTCTGGCAGGTCGTTCCAAAGTCCAG
>NW_019437300.1:0-730 GCF_002814215.2 Seriola lalandi dorsalis
TCCAAATAAATGTTAACAGAATCATTTTAACTCATCTTAACATTTTGTAGTTTAATCACCATGCACATGACTTACCATTTCTTGCTTTCGGGGAACTGCAAAGGTGTGGTTCCGGCCTAAGGTGGATTCTGCCATCCCTTTGAAAACACAAAAGGAAAAATAAAAACATGTTATGCAGCTCCTCTTTTGACTATGAAATGTTTTTGAAGCATTCCAAAGACTTCAGAAAATAATACGTACCAATCATGCATTTAAACCTTATTTAGTATATACTGTAATAAAAACAAGACTTTATGAATAAATTATAAATGTGAAGAAATACACGTATGTATACAATTAAAAAAACACATTAGTGGTGAGGCAACACAAAGACACCGAAAGAGGAAGAGCTTCTGTCAACTTCTGTGTACACATACAAAGCACAAAACTGTAAATCTTGATGATCAAAATTCCTGCAAGTGTGCGACACTGAGGTTACAAGTAGAATTTAAATTCAAGTTTAAAAATAGGATCTGAATACTTTTTAATTATTGAGAATCAGCAATATGAACATGTATACACTGTGGGTCTGATTTAATCACAGTGGTATAGACAAATCTTACTTTTAAAAGTGAATGACAGCATGTTACTCACCTAGACCTTGCTCACTGTGTCTGGACTCTCTGCCGTTGGTGAGACAGGTAGAGGCGGTTTCAATCATGGCTGATCTCCTAACAGTAATGTAAAGTGG
>NW_019437301.1:0-612 GCF_002814215.2 Seriola lalandi dorsalis
CCCAAAAACTGATAAAACAACAAGTGATAAAACAACTGCCCCAACAACAACGACTGCCACAACAACAACTACTTCAACAACTGCCCCAAAAACAACTGCTACAACAACTGTACCAACAACAACGACTGCCACAACATCAACTTCTACAACAACTGCCCCAAAAACTGATAAAACAACAAGTGATACAACAACTGCCCCAACAACAACAACTGCCCCAACAACTGATACATCAACAACTGCCCCAACAACAAGAACTGCTACAACAACTGCATTAACTGCATCAACTGCTCCAACAACTACAACTGCTACAACAACTAGTCCAACTACAAAAACTGCTACAACTGCCCCAACAACAACTGCTACAACTACCCCAACAACAACTGATACAACAACAAGTGATGCAACAACTGCCCCAACAACAACTGCTACAACAACTGCCCCAACAACTGATAAAACAACAACTGATACAACAACTGCCCCAACAACAACTGCTACAACAACTGCCCCAAAAACTGATAAAACAACAAGTGATACAACAACTGCCCCAACAACAACGACTGCCACAACAACATCTGCTACAACAACTACCCCAACAACTGCTGATACAACAAC
>NW_019437302.1:0-691 GCF_002814215.2 Seriola lalandi dorsalis
GTTGCAAGCCATTTGAAGTCATATTATAGTAGGGCATAAAAAGTCATAAAAACGATATAGTATAGTGAGGCATAAAACATTATAGTATAGTAAGGCATAAAAAGTCATAATAATGTCATATTAAAGTAAAGCATCAAAAGCAAAAGTATAGTAAGGCAGAGTAACGACATAGCATAGTAAGGCATATGAAGTCATAGCATACTAAGGCATAAATTCAGTGTAGTGGCACCGCAAAGCACAGTGGATTACACAGGCGCCTCAAAAATATAGAGGCTGTAATCCTCGCTACAGCTGTCTCCCTACTGTACTGTCCATTAAAGGCAAAAAAGCCGAAAAATTATATGAGAGATTACCCATGGCGGCGCTTCGGAAAATAGCGACTCAGAAGGCTGGGGCTGACATATGTTACTCAGCATGACGAGACAAGAACGTAGATACCAAACTTGTGGACTTTCGACAAATTTTTATGTTTCGAGGTTACAACAGAGACTTTAACAGTGCGCCAAGGGCGGTCTCTCATATGCTGCCGGGGGACACGGTTAAATTCTGTGTTTTAATAATTTGCGAAAAATTTTCTCGAAAGTCCACAAATTTGGTATCTACGGACTCGGCTCGTCACGCTGAGTAACATATGTCAGCCCCAGGCTTCTGAGTCGCTCCCTTCCGAAGGGCCGCCATGGGCGGTCTCTCA
>NW_019437303.1:0-595 GCF_002814215.2 Seriola lalandi dorsalis
GATCTAATTGACCTATTGAGCTAATAAGCTGTCATGGTCTGCCAGGATTGGACTCTTTATGTTTGGATTTTGGGTGATTTAATGTCGATTTCCTGTTTTATTTTGGAATTACTCCCCTTGTGTGTCTTGTGGTTATTTTACTTCCTGTCTTTGTCCCATTTCCCTTGTTGATTGTCTGTCCTGCCCTAATGTGTTTCACCTGTGTTCAGTCACCCTTGCCTCCCTTGTGTGTATTTAGTCTCTGTGCTCCCTGTTGTCTTTGTCAGTTCATTTGTTTTTACTCTGTTTGCCGTTTCCTGCATCTTGTGCCTTTGTGTTGCCAGTTTTTGGGTTTTCTGTTTTTGCTCCAGTTTTGCTCCTGCTTTTCTCCCCATGAGTTTTCCTAGTGGTCTGTTCCTGGGTTTTGCCTCCATATTGGATTTTGAATTATGGAATAAAGTCATGTACAAATCTCTCAACAACAAAAACAGACAAAAGGTCAAAGCTAGTGTTATTAAGGGCTATGGATGTGGTTGTAACATTAATGTGATTTTCAGTTGGCTAACTTTCATATCTATAGGCTGCTGTTAGCAATGAGTGCAGGTTTGATGTAGGC
>NW_019437304.1:0-573 GCF_002814215.2 Seriola lalandi dorsalis
TATACTATTTCATTTCATTCCTTACCATACTATGACCTTTTTATGACCTTTTATGCCTTAATATACAATGTTGGTTTTTTGACTTTTTATGCCATACTATACTATGACGTTTTTGGATATTTTAATGCCAAACTATACTATGACATTTTTCACATTTTTATGCCTTACTATACTGTTTCCTTTTATTCCTTACCATACTATGACCTTTTTATGAACTTTTATGCCTTAATATATATATATTTTTTTTTTGACGTTTTATGCCATACTATACTATGGCGTTTTTTGCCATTTTTATGCCATTCCATAATATGTCGTTTTTCACATTTTTATGACTTACTAGACTGTGTCCTTTGATTCCTTACCATAATATGACCTTTTTATGACCTTTTATGCCTTAATATACAATGTTGTTTTTTTGACTTTTTATGCCATACTATACTATGGCGTTTTTTGCCATTTTTATGCCATCCCATAATATGTCGTTTTTCACATTTTTATGACTTACTATACTATTTCATTTCATTCCTTACCATACTATGACCTTTTTATGACCTTTTATGCCTTAATATACAA
>NW_019437305.1:0-544 GCF_002814215.2 Seriola lalandi dorsalis
CTAGAGCTCCAGAGAGAAGCCTGAGAGAGGAGATGTAAAACTACACTGAGATTTTTGGTTCTTAAAACCACAACTATATCTTCTTATGGATCAACACTTCAAATAAAACACAGGAGAAGAAGAAAGTATAGATCTTTAACTGTACTTACATACAGTTCTGAAGTACTTTGCTTCATTACTTCAATACATTTTAGAGGGATATATTGTACTTTCTACTCCACAACATTTATCTGACAGCTGGAGTTCATTCAGAATGTAATGAATGTAATATATAGTGTAAAATAGATAGTTATAGATTAAACTACCCAAGTATGTAATAAGTAGTTAAAACATTTTCTTTCAACAACATATAAACAGGCTTTATTGGTTCTTATATCAGTAGCAATAAAATAATATTATAATTTAGATAACCATGTACTATTCTGACTGGGGCCATTCTGCACAATAAGTACTTTTACTTTTGATTGGTTGACATACAGACTGACCAACCTACTGCCAGACAGGGATAAATATAATCAAGTGTAGAAGGGTGTTTTTACATGTA
>NW_019437306.1:0-524 GCF_002814215.2 Seriola lalandi dorsalis
CTTACTATACTATGAAGTTTTATGCCTTACTATACTATGAAGTTTTTTGACGTTTTATAACTTACTATATTATGACATTTTTTGACATTTTTATGCCTTACTATACTATGAAGTTTTATGCCTTACTATACTATGACCTTTTTTGACGTTTTATGCCTTACTATAATATGAAGTTTTTTTTGACATTTTTATGCCTTACTATACTATGAAGTTTTATGCCTTACTATACTATGACGTTTTTTGAAGTTTTATGCCTTACTATACTATGAAGTTTTATGCCTTACTATACTATGACGTTTTTTGACGTTTTATAACTTACTATATTATGAAATTTTTTGACATATTTATGCCTTACTACACTATGAAGTTTTATGCCTTACTATACTATGACGTTTTATGCTTTACTATACTATGACATTTTTTGACATTTTTATGCCTTACTATACTATGAAGTTTTATGCCTTACTATACTATGACGTTTTATGCTTTACTATACTATGACATTTTTTGATATTTTATGCCTT
>NW_019437307.1:0-704 GCF_002814215.2 Seriola lalandi dorsalis
AAAAAAAGGAAAACGAGAAGGACCTCAATCTAAACTTCAGAAACCTGTGGGTGACGTCACAGACACGTTTACAGACAACACCATAGACCTGCATCCACTACATGCTAATGTAAGAGTGCCCACTCGTAGCCTTAAGACTGGCTAATGTTTACATGTATATGTAAACTTTTAATTTTACTCTAATTATTTTAATGAACATACTGTATCTGCAAAGTCTCAAAAAGTTCATACTGAATGTATCTGCACAACCTTCCCTGTTTTCACTGCAATATCTGCTTTTACAATAAAATATCGTCTTATAACAACTAATGTATAAACATTATGAACATTTAACTAAAACTATGATATTTCACTTTGCTGGGACTCTGGATGTGACCTGTGCAAGTTACATAAGTATCACTTCCTACTTTTTTATAAACTTTACTCTGAATATAATCGAGGCAGCAGTTATGTTTCCTATTTAGAAAAATTTTAGTATATTTTAGTATATAAATGTAGTTTAGTGTTCAGTGTTGCTCAAGTTAAACGCTGTTGTACCAGATGCAACAGAATCTATTTGCTTTAGCTCCAAAAGACTCCAGCTGTTCAAAAAAGAAAATTTGAAAACTTCCAAGCTGTCTTGAAGCACAAAGTCATTAAGTTTTTACCACAAGATTTATAGTCTCAGTAGCTATAATTTCACTTCTTCTAATGTGTGTCTGGTG
>NW_019437308.1:0-687 GCF_002814215.2 Seriola lalandi dorsalis
ACCTTACTATACTATGACTTTTTATGACTTTTTATGCCTTACTATACTTTGACGTTTTTATGACTTTTTATGCCTTACTATACGATGACGTTTTTATGACTTTTTATGCCTTACTATACTATGACTTTTTATGCCTTACTATACTGTGACGTTTTTATGACTTTTTATGCCTTACGATACTATGAAATTTTTTTGACTTTTTATACCTTACTATAATATATCGTTTTTATGACTTTTTATGCCTGACTATACTACGACGTTTTCATGCCTTACTATACTATGACATTTTCAAGACTTTTTAATCCTTACTATACTACGACGTTTTTATGACTTTTTATGCCTTACTATACTGTGACTTTTTATGCCTTACTCTACTATGACTTTTTATGACTTTTTATGCCTTACTATAATATATCTTTTTTTTTACTTTTTATGCCTTACGATAAAATTACTTTTTATGCCTTACTATACTGTGACGTTTTTATGACTTTTTATGCTTTATGATACTATGACTTTTTATGCCTTACTATACTATGACGTTTTTATGATTTTTTATGCCTTACTATACTATGACATTTTCATGCCTTACTATACTATGACGTTTTTATGACTTTTTATGCCTTACTATACTATGACTTTTTTATGACTTTTTATGTCATACTATACAATGACTTTTTATGCCTTACT
>NW_019437309.1:0-590 GCF_002814215.2 Seriola lalandi dorsalis
AATATACGATGATGTTTTATAACTTACCATACTATGATGTTTTTATGACTTTTTATGCCTTAATATACTATGACATTTTATGCCTTACCATACTATGATGTTTTTATGACGTTTTATGCCTTAATATACCATGGTGTTTTTTTCCCTTTTTTATGCCATACTACACTATGACTTTTTATACCATACTATACTATGACGTTTTTTGGCATTTTTATAACTTACTATACTATGACATTTTGTGCCATACTATACTATGATGTTTTTATGACATTTTATGCCTTAATATACTATGGTGTTTTTTTCAGTTTTTATGCCATACTATAGTATGACTTTTTATGTCATACTATACTATGACGTTTTTTGGCATTTTTATAACTTACTTTATTATGACTTTTTTTTGTCATTTTTATGCCATGCTAAACTATGACATTTCATGCCTCACCATACTATGATGTTTTTATGACTTTTTATGCCTTAATATACTATGGTGTTTTTTTCACTTTTTATGCCTTAATAGACTATGACGTTTTTTGGCATTTTTATGCCTTAATATACTATGACGTTTATGCCTTACCATACTATGATGTTTT
>NW_019437310.1:0-626 GCF_002814215.2 Seriola lalandi dorsalis
CTAACCAGCATCTTTGGCTGG
Source organism: Seriola lalandi dorsalis (assembly GCF_002814215.2). NCBI lineage: Eukaryota > Metazoa > Chordata > Actinopteri > Carangiformes > Carangidae > Seriola > Seriola lalandi. Next base: position 22 of record NW_019437310.1, read on the forward strand.
ATGAACACGTTATAAATGATCTCAGCAGACATGGTAGCTCATCACTTTTTTGAGGACGCACAAATGAATTTTGCTCGGCCTCTTTCTGGTGTGACCAGGCAGTTTGGCAAAGTGGATTTACAAAAAGAAAAGAAAGAAAGAAAAAAACAAAGAAATCAATTGCTAGAAACAAACATGTTCTGTAGATGAAGAGTTTCTAATGTGGCCCCCATTTGAAAAGGAGATAAAACTACAAGATAAACAGAAATAGAAATATCTAATGCTCTTCTGTCTGCTCAGTTTATCTATTGATGCATCTGTGTCCCAATAATAATAACTGCAAGTAGGTTCAAACAAACTGATAGTGAAGTGAGACTTTGAATCGAGGACACTGGTAAAAAATACAGATACAGAGTGAGAGGGGAGGGGGGAGGGGGGGAGTGATGAGGCAGTCAGAGGAGAGAAAACTGAAAAAAAGAAAGAGAAAAGCTCACCAACATCTTTTTTCTGCACGAGGAGGATTCAAGTCTTTGGTAAAAGTTTCTAAAAAATAAAATACATTTGTCTCCTTTGCTGTTTTGCCATTTGACACATGTTCTGTTTTGTGCTGTGGAGGGAAAAAAAAA
>NW_019437311.1:0-742 GCF_002814215.2 Seriola lalandi dorsalis
ATTTTAAAAGCTTTCTCGATGATTCCCCCTGCTTCGTCCGACGACTGGGCAGTTTGAACTAGGGAATCAAAGGTAATGCACTGGCCGGCGCTCGTCGTCCGTAGTTCACGGTTCCAAACGAACTCCTCTCCCTTAAATGTTTATATATCGGTTGTTGAGAGTCGCGTATACATTGATTTTATTTTTTTGACAGGTATGTAAGGTAAGTAAGTTGTGGTTTTTACAGGTAAATAATTGTAATCCTTAATTTTAATGGTAGGTAAAGTTAGTAATTGTAGGGTGAGTAATTGTAATTTTAATTTTTTAATTTTTTTTAAAAAGAAAGGTAAGTAAGTTGGGTTAGGGTTAGGGTTAGGGTTAGGGTTAGGGTTAGGGTTGGGGTTGGGGTTGGGGTTATGGGTTTGGGTTAAAATACTGTGCACTGGCCTACTGATCTGACAGAATGGATGGCGGAATGGAGAGAGAAGTGGTCCTTCCCACCGGGGAGCAGGGTTCGATCCCCAGGCAGAGCACCGGACAGAGAGAAGAGAGGGACCTGCCGCAAGAACATTTATCAAGGAGTAGCGGGCCCAGCAAATAAATAAAATAATTATAATAAAAAGATAAAAGAATAAATGTAAAATTGGCAGTAATAAATTTAATATGTAAAAAGAATAAAATATAATAAAACAATCTTGGGGAGCTGGGAACCGACCCAATTATGACCATGCGGATCACCATAGGGAGATGCATTAAAAAAAAA
>NW_019437311.1:2254-2841 GCF_002814215.2 Seriola lalandi dorsalis
GTGGGTTGGGGTTAGATCTAGAGTGTGGGGTGGGGGGTAGGTTAGGTTTAGGGTCAGGAAAGGGATACGGGTCAAAAATGAGGGAGGGGTGGGGGTGGTGTGATGGGTCAAGGTAGGGAACGGGATGCAAACCCTGGTTCGGGTAGGGGGAAGGACTTACCAACGGCCCAAGCTCACGGACCTGGGGTGAAGAAGAAGAAAGGGGGGATGGAGAGAGGGAGGGGGAGCGAGTGGGAGCGAGAGAAGCCAGTGTGGAGTTTTTTATACTGCGGAGGAATCGTTTTGAATAGCCTCTAGGGCGTAGACTGCTAAAAAGGGTACTGGTGGCTGTGTGAAAATCCTGAATGTTGCTACAAATTCTAAAAAAACGGATGATTTGTGATTTTATGATACCTTTAAATGTGTGTTTAGGGTGATAACTGGATTTATGGAGTAGTGCGTGTGTGTCCGTAGGTTTGAAGTAAACTTTTGTCTGTAATGTTTGTTGAGTGGTGTTGGAGGGCCCAAAAAAAACTGTGGTGTCTAGAAAATCAATGTGTGATGTATTTATTGTATATTTGACAGTGATAGAGGGGTGATGGTTATTG
>NW_019437311.1:7500-8377 GCF_002814215.2 Seriola lalandi dorsalis
ATTTGGAGTCGATAGGTACCCATTTCCAAGAGACATTTTTTGGTATGTTGACATTTTTTCTATTGGTCAAATGGCAGTATACCAGGTGTGTGGTGTACCCGGGGCCTAAGGATGCAAGGTAAGTGCCCAGAGATATGCTGGGAGTCAGGTAAGGTATCAGGTAAGTGTTGTAATGTTTTCTTCTTCCACAGGATACTTTCCTTCCACAGGTAAGCTCACTGCTTGTGGCATCAGCACTCTCTAATTGGGTTAGGGTTAGGGTTAGGGTTAGGGTTGGGGTTGTGGTTGGGGTTCTGGGTTTTATGTTCAAATACTTTGCACTGGCCTACTGATCTACAGGGTGGATGGTGGAATGGGAGGGTTAGGGTTAGGGTTAGGGTTAGGGTTAGGGTTAGGGTTAGGGTTAGGGTTAGGTTAACAGAGTTTTGCCACCTATCGTACCCCCTACCATACTCGTTAAGGTCTGTAGCTTCTGATAGGAAGGTCGTAGAGACCTGAAACCAAGTTTCGTCCCCACTAATTCGGCCACGCCCTTTCCAACGGTACCAGCCACTCGCCTGTGGGACCTTCGGTTCCCGAGATGCATTGCGTAAAAATTTTAAATTGTCTGTATCTCGGGAACCGTAAGTCGTAGAGAGATGGGTCCAAGACTGACGTGTTCAGCGCCCCCTAATTAGGTCTGACGCCACCCACCCCCGTGTCTCTACGACCTTTCGTTCCGGAGTTATAAGCCAAAACGTCTTTCCCATAGGAAATGAATGGGAGACGATTGGTACTGAAAATTGACTAAGTGTTGAAGCCAAAATCTACCTTGTAGAAACCATTTAGGAGCATGTTTCAGACCATTTGGAGTCGATAGGTTAGGGTTAGGGTTAGG
>NW_019437312.1:0-749 GCF_002814215.2 Seriola lalandi dorsalis
GGCATAAAAAGTCATAAAAAAGTCATAGTATAGTAAGGCATAAAAAGTCATAGTATAGTAAGCCATAAAAAAGTCATAGTATAGTAAGGCATAAAAAGTCATAAAAAAGTCATAGTATAGTAAGGCATAAAAAGTCATAGTATAGTAAGGCAGAAAAAGTCATAGTATAGTAAGGCATAAAAAAGTCACAGTATAGTAAAGCATAAAAAGTCATAGTTTAGTAAGCCATAAAAAAGTCATAGTATAGTAAGCCATAAAAAAATTCATAGTATAGTAGGGCATAAAAGATCATAGTATAGTAAGGCATAAAAGTCATAGTATAGTAAGGCATAAAAGTCATAGTATAGTAAGGCATAAAAAGTCATAAAAAAGTCATAGTATAGTAAGCCATAAAAAGTCATAAAAAAGTCATAGTATAGTAAGCCATAAAAAAGTTATAGTATAGTAAGGCATAAAATAGCATGAAGTACTAATTGTTTTAAATGCATCATATTACTTTGACTTTAGTGTTGTTTGTCTGTACATATGTGTAGGACACCACTATGTTTAGGACACATCTGGAGGTACTAGTTAGATTGATGAATGTCTGTGTTTGCTTATATGGTTGGAGCCCCATGGATGGAGAATGATTTCAGGAGCTCTGAAGAAGGACAAGTAACGGCTAGGAGGCCCCATGGACATGAAGATCTCCATATCAAAATCACTTTGTCACGTACATCAGAGAGCAAAAAAACGAACCAGCAGCTGAA
>NW_019437313.1:0-716 GCF_002814215.2 Seriola lalandi dorsalis
TGTTTTTTCATTGTCAATTAACCTGATAATCATTTTCTAAATTAATCAATAATCACTTGATCTATTTATTTTATGTCAGAAATTGTGAAAAAAGATAATCATACTCCAATCTGTGGAATAATGTGGGGGGATGTATAATGTTTCCTGTAGTTAGTAAGTGAACTATGGGCTACATCATGAGCCCATTTTATATTTGTTTGTATGTTGGAAGCATTAGCGGTACGCCGAATTAGCTATTAGCAGTTGTTGTTTGTAATGCACCCATGGGTGTAAATACAACTGTCCCTGGATTTCTCTGATACCGAACAAAACTTTAAAATGTGATGATTCTCAGGCAGATTCTGCACTTATAAGGAGTGACTTTTCTATGATTTTGAAATTAACAATAGATCAATAGATGTATATTTTCAAGAGGGATTCTGAGAAAACAAGTTCCCTGAAAAGTGTATGTCACGCTGTATCTAAAAAACATGTGTATCATGTCTGTGTGTTCAGATCTGACTCCAGGAAGAAGTGTGATCTTTGATGCAAATAAATCCCTTGATTGCCTCCACAGCGTCACGGCCACTGCTGCTGCTGCATCTGCTGACCGTGTAGATAAATGCACCACATCAGATTCAAAAACCACAATTACCAACTTCCTGTCGCACCTGTCCCTGTCATCTCACACAGTGTCTTTGCCTAATGTCCCCCTCACTCCCCCTCTGTGGAGGTGT
>NW_019437314.1:0-548 GCF_002814215.2 Seriola lalandi dorsalis
ACCATATCCTGCAGTCTTTTTACTCTACAGGTCCTACAGTCAGTCAGTAGGTTGTTTAGAGTCATCAGGTTCTCTAAATGTGGAACAATACAACAATGTGCTGATATAAAAAATCTACTTTTGAATACTTCATTATTTTTAAAATCAAGTACTCTAGTACTTTAACTTTCACTTATATTGGAGTAATATTTGACCAGGAGGATCAATACTCTTGTAGCGTACATACTGGCCTGGCATCAGTCACAATGTTTTCAAACTATGTAAAGAATTTCATGCTCTTTCAAGTACTGAAACAATTTTTCATCCTTGTTTAGCACATCAAACCCTCTCAAAACCTTTCAAATCCTGATCCTAAAACTGAACTGTCATCCAGCCAGATCCTGAAAAGTTGACATTTTAAAGATTCAAAGTTTCAACTTGTAACCACTCTTTTGTCATTTCCTCCCTCTGGGGGGGCGGCCCCCCGAGGTGCTAAAGAGCAGCTGAGTTCACCTTTGCCTCGGGCCAGCTGAACACAGAGCTGCACAATATAAGTAATATAAGTATAT
>NW_019437315.1:0-604 GCF_002814215.2 Seriola lalandi dorsalis
TGATTAGAATGGAGGATGCAATTTATGAAAATAAAAAATCAATACCAATGTACATAAGTAATCAGACCCTATTAAATGCGTGGATTCTTCTTTCTTCTTGTGAGAATGAGAAAAAGTTAAAGCTTGTGTTGCAGTAATGGATGAATTGTTAGGAATTCATGTGCAGACGTTCATTGTCCCAGAAGATGAATCCTAATGACGGCCACCAGCAGATTGACATTTATGCTGTCTCTGGATAGATTGCCATGAAATTTGGAACAGACATGATCCCCAAAGGATCACCTCAGATTAAGTCATTCAAAGGTCAAAGTTGTGATTTGTGGTTTATGATCAAATACCTGTCAAACTTATTACACTCCCATCATCCTCAGCTGCACTTTAAGTTTAGGGCTAATTTGCAAATGTTAGCATGCTAACACACTAAACTAAGATGCTGAACCTGGTAAACATACTAGCTATACAACAGCTTGTTAACATGATTACTATTGTTACAGCAGAAATGGGACCTAGCTGGTCGTCACAGCTCCACGTCTGCTGCAAAGTTGGAAAAATCTTTATTCCACACGAGCCTCTAGCACTAACTTTATTTTCTTTGCTAAAATAT
>NW_019437316.1:0-680 GCF_002814215.2 Seriola lalandi dorsalis
ATAAACTCTGTATCTGTTTTTCCCAATTGTAAATATACATAATGTTTCATGTTATACATTTAAAAAGTGCAGTCTTAGCAAACCTTAAATGTTGCTGTGAAAACTACCTTCAGAATAATTGCCTATATATAACTATATAGTTATATACCACCTTAACTACTTTACAGATTCATAGTTAAGTGGTGAAACTACTACTACCGCCCAGGTAGTTTGTAGTTAGATACAGTCTAAAGAGTGTGGTCGTGCCATGGGCGGAGCTTGCTGTACTAATCTGTGTTACCAAATTAATAACTAAATGCTTAAATATAGAATATGAATATATGGTCTGTGGTCCAACTTAGAATAGTGTTCTATTCAATTACTCGTTTTAAAAACCTTCTCTTTTAACAGATTGTAATAACACAACTAATATTAATGAAATATAAATATGACCAACACAGAATGCTTTCAATGTAAAACTAGGAATTTTAGTTATCAAATTATATCATTCTTTTCCCAGATTAAAGTTAAAACCAATTAGTAGTCTAATAATTAGTGCTTCATTTCATACCACTGACCATAACATTCTATTACAGAGACTAGAACATTTAGTTGGTATTAAAGGAACTGCACTAAGCTGGTTTGAGTCTTATTTATCAGATGGATTTCAGTTTGTACACTTTAACGGTAAATTCTCCATG
>NW_019437317.1:0-483 GCF_002814215.2 Seriola lalandi dorsalis
ATGACAAATAATCAACAGATAATAAATCAGGAACTATTCTACTGTTTATTTCTCAAGTTGTAATCTGTTGCTTTTCTTCATCTCATCAGACAGTAAATCAATGAGTTTAGATTGATCAGTCAAAAACACTGTTCACTATTACCTGACATTTTATTAATCAAATAATTAACAGCTTGAACAAAATAATTTTTCTGCAGTCTATTGATAAGTGAACGATTTCAAGTTGCAGTGTGAAACTAAACTGGAGCTAAAGGAACTAAAGTTTCTTTTATGAAGTAAATGTGAAAAATATTCACTAGTTGTAGCTTTTTCAATGTGAATATTTGCAGGTTAATCAATAATGAAATCGATCGTTCACGATTTCACCTAATCAATCAATTACAATTCAGAGGTCAAAGGTCAACAACTTTCCCCACAGGCTCCATCTGATGGACTGTGGCTCCCGTCCTCTTTACTTAATAAAACGACAATATTAGTACAAAT
>NW_019437318.1:0-559 GCF_002814215.2 Seriola lalandi dorsalis
ACGACATAGTATACTAAGACATAAAAATGTCAAAAAACGTCATAGTATAGTATGGCATAAAAATGTCAAAAAACGTGACGGTATATTAAGGCATAAAAGGCAATAAAAACGCCATAGTATGGTAAGGAATAAAACGACATAGTATAGTTAGGCACAAAATGTCAAAAAACATCATAGTATAGTATGTCATGAAAATGTCAAAAATCATCATAGTATAGTAAGGTATAAAAATGTCAAAAAACGTCATAGTATAGTATGGCATAAAACGTCAAAAAACATCATGGTTTATTAAGGCATAAAAGGCAATAAAAACGTCATAGTATGGTAAGGAATAAAACGATATAGTATAGTAAGGCATAAAAATGTCAAAAAACATCATAGTATAGTATATCATGAAAATATCAAAAAACGTCATAGTATAGTATGGCATAAAACCTCAAAAAAACATCATGGTATATTAAAGCATAAAAAGCAATAAAAACGTCACAGTATGGTAAGGAATACAACGATATAGTATAGTAAGGCATTAAAATGTCAAAAAATGTCATAGTATAGTATG
>NW_019437319.1:0-625 GCF_002814215.2 Seriola lalandi dorsalis
AGACAGGAGAGAGACCAGGGGTTCTTCCTGTTTCTTTAAAGTTCTTTTTCAGGCTTTTTAGGCGTTTTTTATTTTATTGTGAGAGAGAGACAGAGACAGACAGAGAGAGAGACAGAGAGAGAGAGAGACAGACAGACAGAGAGAGAGAGAGAGAGACAGAGACAGAGAGACAGACAGACAGAGAGAGAGACAGAGAGACAGACAGAGAGAGAGAGAGACATTGTGTAGAAATACAAACAATGAAACTTCAGTTTTAATGTTTTTAAAGACGATTTCTTTTCAAAACATTATTTATAACTGTATTTATTGTCTTTATATATTATATATATATATATATCGTTGGCTGTTGTCGGGTCACGTGTCTGTGTGATGACGCCACTGTGATTCTGTCGTTTCGTTGTTTTCTTCCTAAATGTTCGTTTTAACCACGTGTTATATTTTATTATTTCCCTGTGGCGGGAACATGTTCACACGGTTTCTCCTGAACGACTTTATGATGATGATCATTGAAGAAGCGAAAGAAAGAAGAAGAAGATCTTCTTTCCTTTCATATTTCAACCTTTTCCTCTGATACTTGTGACGATGGGAGTTGTAGTTCTCAGTTATCAGATACTGAGTCGTGGTT
>NW_019437320.1:0-655 GCF_002814215.2 Seriola lalandi dorsalis
GTGTTCGATTTGATAGAAGCTCATCCCTACCTTGCGCTAACTGACCCAAAGTTGCTGGGCTGGTACCTCTGTTTGTCTCCGGAGGACAGAAAGATCATACTAGGTATGTTTCAGAGGGCACAGCTTGATGTCGGATAGCTGGCAGTGAAATCATCACTTTAATTTGTGTTTGTCTTTTTATTTTGTGATGACAAAATAAAAGCCATATTAGACATATATATATATATATATATATATATACTTCAGGCTTCTAGTAGCATATTCACCACAGAAAATGCAAACTGAAGTAAGAACAACCAATGCAATAAAAAAGGCAATAATAATCAATTACAAGCAGGCAAAGACTATATAATAACAAAGCAATGATGAATTGTTACAATTGGTCAAAAGACTAAATAAAGTATGATGCACTAGCCATCGTAACTGTACATGAATGTGCAAGTGGTGGTCATGCAAATAGGAGGAAAGGTGCGAAGCCCAGCACAGTTCAGTCCAGGTGGTCAAGGCTCATCCTCCTCTGCCTTTGTTAGGAGGAAGAGGATGAGCCATATGGTTCCGGGGATGAAGGATTTCTTTAGTCTTTTTGTTGAGCAGCTCTGTAACAGCTGACCAATGTGCTGTGTACACACAATTACATACAGGAGTTTGTTCATGG
>NW_019437321.1:0-1833 GCF_002814215.2 Seriola lalandi dorsalis
ATAACGTTTCAATGCCTTAATATACTATGACATTTTTATGACATTTTACGCCTTACTATACTATGACGTTTTTATGACATTTTACGCCTTACTATAGTATGACGTTTTTTGACGGATTCATGGTTTACTATACAATGACTTTTTATGACATTTTATGCCTTACTATACAATGACTTTTTATGACATTTTATGCCTTACTATACTATGACATTTTATGCCTTACAATAATATGACGTTTTTATGACATTTTATGCCTTACTATACTATGACGTTTTTTGACGTTTTTATGCATTAGTATACTATGACATTTTTATGACATTTTATGCCTTACTATACTATGACGTTTTTTGACGTTTTTATGCCTTAGTATACTATGACATTTTATGCCTTACTATACTATGACGTTTTTTGACCTTTTTATGCCTTAGTATACTATGACTTTTTTATGACATTTTACGCCTTACTATACTATGACGTTTTTTGACAGATTCATGGTTTACTATACAACGACTTATTGTGACATTTTATGCCTTACTATACTATGACGTTTTTAGACGTTTTTATGCCTTAGTATACCATGACATTTTATGCCTTACTATACTATGATGTTTTTATGACATTGTATGAATTAGCATACTATGACATTTTTTGACGTTTTTATGCCTTAGTATACTATGACATTTTATGACATTTTACGCCTTACTATACTATGATGTTTTTATGACATTTTACACCTTACAATACTATGACGTTTTTTGACGGATTCATGGTTTACTATACAATGACTTTTTATGACATTTTATGCATTACTATACTATGACGTTTTTAGAGCTTTTTATGACTTAGTATACAATGACATTTTTCATGATATTTTATGCCTTGCTATACTATGACATTTTATGCCTTACAATAATATGACGTTTTTTGACAGTTTCTTACTATAGTATGACATTTTTGTGACTTTTTATTCCTTACTATACTATGACGTTTTTTGACGTTTTTTTGCCTTAGTATACTATGACATTTTATGCCTTACTATACTATGATGTTTTTTGACGGATTCATGGTTTACTATACAATGACTCTTTATGACATTTTATGCCTTACTATACTATGACGTTTTTTGACCTTTTTATGCCTTAGTATACTATGACTTTTTTATGACATTTTACGCCTTACTATACTATGACGTTTTTTGACAGATTCATGGTTTACTATACAACGACTTATTGTGACATTTTATGCCTTACTATACTATGACGTTTTTAGACGTTTTTATGCCTTAGTATACGATGACATTTTGTGTCTTACAATAATATGACGTTTTTTGACAGTTTCTTACTATAGTATGACATCTTTGTGACTTTTTATTCCTTACTATACTATGATGTTTTTAGACATTTTTATGCCTTAGTATACAATGACATTTTATGTCTTACAATAATATGACGGGTTTTGACAGTTTCTTACTATAGTATGACATTTTTGTGACTTTTTATTTCTTACTATACTATGATGTTTTTAGACGTTTTTATGCCTTAGTATACAATGACATTTTATGTCTTACAATAATATGACATTTTCTGACAGTTTCTTACTATAGTATGACATTTTTGTGACTTTTTATTCCTTACTATACTATGATGTTTTTATGACATTTTATGCCTTAGTATACTATGGCATTTTTATGACATTTTATGCCTTAGTATACTATGGCATTTTTATGACATTTTATGCCTTACTATACTATGACGTTTTTTGACGTTTTTATGCCTTAGTATACTATGACATTTTTATGACATTTTATGCCTTGCTATACAATGACTTTTTATG
>NW_019437322.1:0-646 GCF_002814215.2 Seriola lalandi dorsalis
AAACAGCGTTGGCCTACTTTGTTATCAAAATGAACAGCGTTACACGATCCATGAAGCTCTATTGTCCGTGAGGTGGTCCTTTATAGGAGGCAGATGGTGCCACCAGCAAATTAAGACATGGCAACATGAACTTTTAGTTACTTACTGCTGCTGTATAAAGGGTAGAGTGATAAAATAACATTTTAAGCGTGGTAAGAAAAAAGTAAGGCAGCAGAGGAGGTAAAAAAAAAACAAAAAAAGACAACAAACAAACAAAAAGCGTCTTTGGGCAGCTGTACTTTAACCACAGTGGTACTTTGTGCTAAATGCTAACTGGCTGATCTTAGATCAATTCCATATATGAAATATGTGTACATGTAATAATATAAATTAAAAACATATATATATGTAAGAATTATGCATAAAACCTAGAAATTGGAACATTTACATATATTTACAAATATGTCTTGCTCATACAAACATATATGTTAACGTATCCATGCTTATGTTGTCGACTTACTGTATGTTATGTAAATGATGTTGATATTATTTACAGCAGGGTCCAAGAGTCTGAGACTTTCCCACAATGTAGAGATAGACATGTTTAAATGTTATAGATATTTTAATATATGTATATACAAATTATACTATGGGTATTTCATATATG
>NW_019437323.1:0-666 GCF_002814215.2 Seriola lalandi dorsalis
TGTAAATAAAGATGGACGCAGCCTCTGTGACGTCACTCACGGGTTTCTGAAGAGCAGTTTTGATGCTCAGTGACCTGCTCAACCGTCGCCATCTTGGCAGTACCTGACTCCGCCCCTAACTCCCAGCTAATCCAAAAATGATCAAAGTGGAGCCGTGAGTGTGGAGCTGAGACTTTGGTTCATGCCAGTTTGTGTCAAGCATACGCTCACCCACCTGTCACTCAAAGAGGCCACGCCTTCAGTTCTCCATAACTTTAAGTCTTAATAAAATGTAAACAGGTGAGTTATATAAACAGGTGTCATGAAGGAGGAAATTAGTTATTGAGACCAAAACTTTACCAGGCTGTAAACATGTTTATTCCTGCTGTAAAGTTGGACATTTTAACATGGGAGTCTATGGGGACTGACTCACTGTTGGAGCCAGACTCTAGTGGTCATTGGAGGAACTGCAGGTTTTGACACTTTTTGAGCCTCTGAAGTTGATGCTTGTTCCAGACATACAAAATAAACCAGCCTGTCCTCTGGTAATGTGTATGAAATGATACACTTGGTATCTAGCACACGTATGATAGATGCCATGATAATGCAACATGAGTCCTGCGTTAAATATTTTACTCCATCTGTTGTCCTAGCAGACCTCAGCTGCTGGTTTTCTTTTGCAAACTC
>NW_019437324.1:0-582 GCF_002814215.2 Seriola lalandi dorsalis
GCTGATCATTTTTACAAGAATATCACAGCAAAATCAGACTGCTAATGCAAATCAGCTGCTTCTACAACAGGCCACAAAATACTGTTCAAATACAAACTGAAATAAATAGATGAATCACTGTTTAAAGACTGAACTCTCTGTTTGTGGATGCAACCCAAACCAGAGTCATCACGTCTACTTCAACTTAAAGTTTCTAAACGTCCACTTTGTCAAAGTTTCCGCACACAAGTGAAATGAAAGAGTAATGAAGGTTTTCTCTCAAGTCTCTCAAGCAGCGACCAACTTCCTGATGGTTAACCTGTGTGTCAGAACTCATCCAGTGTCGCCATGTCAAGTATTTCATTTGTCTTCATCATTCACTGTAACATGTGGCACGTTAGCTGTTTGGGAGGGCGGCTATTTAACTGACCAATCAGCAGTGAATGACGTATCCCTCCTGGTGATGTCACTGTCAGACACAAGGTGTTAAGAGTTATGTGGTCGAAGAAATGTGTCAGTCTAAGAGTCGACATTTCTTTACGTCAATGTCAGACTGAGTTGTACTTAAAAACAATTAACCAGGAAGTGTTTTGACATATATCA
>NW_019437325.1:0-569 GCF_002814215.2 Seriola lalandi dorsalis
TGTCTGAGCTCTGAACAGAGAACAAGACAAATAGGCCAATAATTTCTGCCTTCGGTGAACAAACATTTAAATAATGTTGGAGACATCCAAAGCGCTTCGAGTGAACGGTGAGAAAAAGACTTTGCCCCTGATCCACATGAAAGATTTCTGTAGTGCAGCAGCACAAACTGGCAGCAATCCCTGCATTCCTCTATCAGCTGACTACTCCACTATGTGTGTGTGTGATTGTGTGCGTCTGTGTGTGTGTAAAGACTACTTTTGTATGTGAAAATTGGCGCACACACACACACACACACACACACACACAGCTCTGTCACTGAGAGGGAGGCCTACATAGAAATCTGAGACAGATGCAAAAACAACTTGCACATGGGACAAGACAACAAAACAACAACACACACATATTTCTGTTCTTACCTTGTCTACAGGTAGTGGTAACGGAGCCTGGATGACACTGAAAGAGGATGAGAGAGGGGAGAAAACATTTTGTCACCATGGAAACAGCAAGGAAGGAAGACACATGGAGTAACCACAGCGACAGGATGAAAAAAAAAAGAAAAGAAAAAAAA
>NW_019437326.1:0-608 GCF_002814215.2 Seriola lalandi dorsalis
TGAACAGCAGCTTTATGCATCACCCTCACTTTACTGCAACAGAAGAGAAAACAGTGGATGTGAGTGACTGTAGAGGAAACTCTGCATAACAGCTCAGATGTTTGTTGAGTCTTTTTGGTGACCTCTGACCTTTCTGGTCAGCATGTCTTTGCTACAGGACCCCAATTTACCCATGACATAATTTCATAAGGCCCACATATCTGTAATTTTAAACACTTTTAAAAATAAATCGATATTTAATGTCTCTGTTTCTAAACCCAAAAGAAAGATTTACCTGAAGCACAGTTACCTTCTAGTTTTCTCATTCCTCTGGATCATTTTTGAGATGATTCTGCCGTGTAATGTAAATCTGTGTGTTTGTTTTCCAGCTTGATGCTCAGCGGTCGAGGAGAGAGGAGGCAATGATGGTTGCGGACGCTTTTCGTATCGCCTTTGAGCAGCAGCTGAGGAAACGAAGTGAACACTTCCTGCTGCTGGCTGAGGCCAACATCCTGAAATCATATCACTACAAGGCTGAAGGTGAGTCTGTTACATCACATCAAACTGGACAGTTCAGTCATCCCTCGAGCCGTAACCAGTCCTGAATATGAGGTGTAGCCCTGTGTTGT
>NW_019437327.1:0-640 GCF_002814215.2 Seriola lalandi dorsalis
CCCTCATGAAGATGTTCCCGTTCTCCAGCTTCACTCCTCATCACCACCACCAGTGTTCAGACTCCAGGGGAAGGTTCCTCTAATTGGAAGGACCTTAAACCAATGGATTGTTTCCATGGTGATCCACTTCCTGCCAGGGTCTAAGTCTATTCCTTCTGTTCAGAATAAATTTCACTTTACTTAAATTCTCATCCTCTCTTGTTTTCTTTTATTAGTCTCTCCTGATTGAATTATTCTGTGAAAAAACTAAAGCTTTAAGTCTCAGTGTCAGCTTTTCTGGACACATGTAAAAAAAAAAAAAAAAGATGAAAAATAATCTCCTGTGTTTTTTTTTTTACTACTTTATTTCATTATAACCCAGTTTTCCATGCGTCTTTCCTTTTCATTTATTAATTTGCTTCTTTTCTTCTAAAGTCAGATCTGCTTGTTGCTGTGTGACACAATTTTCTTTGTCTGTTTCTGTCATTTCTGTGGTCAACGCTCAGGTTTTTCAGGCCACACATATAGCTATGAAAACTAATATTACAATAATAATAATAATAATAATACATTTTAGTTATAGGCACCTTCCAAAGCACTCAATGACACCTTACAACACACAGTAAAAGAGTACAAGGCATAAAATACAAAATAAATCAGA
>NW_019437328.1:0-544 GCF_002814215.2 Seriola lalandi dorsalis
GGTTTCAGCAGCTGGTTTCAGTCTAGTATCAGCTGGTTTTAGTCTAGTGTCAGCTGGTTTCAGCAGCTGGTTTTCGTCTAGTATCAGCTGGTTTTAGGGTTTTTATGTCAGCCACAGTTTACCTGTTACCTGTATACAGGTGATCCATGATGCATCTCTTTAAAAGTTAAACCTCCCACAGAGACTTTTAATCAGAAACCTTTACAAGTGTCTCTTTTGAATTATCAGGATTTTTCATGTTGTTTTCTGTTTTTGTACCACTTGCTTGTATCATTATAAAATACTGAATAATAATATATTTCATTTTCATATACCTCATTATTGTGTGTTCATTGTTATGTATGGCACTGTGTTATCTCAGTTTGTTGTGCAGTTTTGTCTTTACTTACTGTTTTCTGATACAGATTAAATTTGATATTGACTTATGGGCAGTTTTCCCATATTTTTATACATTTTCCATCCTGTTTTTGTTCTGTTCTTTACTGTATGTGCATCAATAAAGTCTCATTTTATTTTTATGTATGATTTAAAACGTTGCTGTTGT
>NW_019437329.1:0-743 GCF_002814215.2 Seriola lalandi dorsalis
GGATGTGGGAAGATCTAAACTTTAAGGACTGATATGAACATGTTGTGACTCTGCTGTTTCTGTGCTTCACCAAGTTTCTGCTGCTACAAATGAGACTTCAGAGTTTACTGTCTTTATTTAAACTTCTACATTTCTATTATAGTTTTATTCTACAACAGCTGGTTTGTAAGAATACAGAGAATCTACAGCAAAGACTGCATTTAAAATAATTCTGTGTCGAATAACTGAACGTTAAAATAACCAGTTTTTACCAGTTTTACTGTTAAAAAAAGTTTCTTTCATTTTACATTTGGCATCAGGATATTTATTAATTTACTGCATTTTTACATAATTTACAGATTATAACCTGTATTTTAATAAAAGTAATTTACTGTATTTACACTTAATGTAAAATAAATAAATAAACTGTAAATAGTAGAAACAATTTGCTGATGACAATGATAGTGATGGTGATGATGATGATGATGATGATGGTGTAACTTGTGATGAAGATTTTGTAGTTCCCAGTCTTTGTTTCCTTCTGTTGGTCAGTTGTGTAACGAGTTGATTCACTGCATCAATACTAAAGTCCAAACCTCCACCTGCTCCACAGGAACATTCATAAACAACCAATTTACCTGCAAACATCTTCCTGAGCTCCCAGGATGCTTTGCACAGTCTCAGCTGTGACTTTTAAGTTTGGACACGAGACAAACACTGAAAATATATTATGTGTTAAAATGAAAGACACACACACACACACA
>NW_019437330.1:0-606 GCF_002814215.2 Seriola lalandi dorsalis
TTCATTACAGCACGTCCCCTAGACGTTAAAACATTGTCGACATGAGTGAACACAGCATCGAGCAGTGGAAACATGAGTTTATTTACTACTATAAAGTTCGTATCTTTAATTGTTGAAATGAAATCCGCGGTGATTGGCTAATTGTTGTGGTAGTGGCTAAACTAGCATGTTGCGATACTGTGCACAGTCTGCGTGGAGTAGATGCGCAGAGGGTTGAAACAGCGCTTGCCTGGTCTGCTGACAGCGAAGTTACTTTTGCTAGTTACTGTGATTTTACACAAGTTGTTTTTTCACAATGTATCGTTTTTCATAGGAAAAATGAGTTGCGTCCCTGGGATGCATGGATAGTGAGTTTACTGCAGTAAACGTAACTAGCAACATCACTGTTGTCTTCCTCCCAGAGGACTGGTGCCCCATTTCAACGAGAGTAAATTCTAAATTATGGCGTTAACGCTACATATTATTGGTGCCCCGTGTCAGGCGATTTTTAATATCACCGTCTCTACTACAAAAAGAATATTTGATTAAGCTGCATATTGGCACTTAATGGTTAAACCTGTAACCTTGTCTGTACATTCACCGCCGACAGTAACGCCCAGACCAGTG
>NW_019437331.1:0-599 GCF_002814215.2 Seriola lalandi dorsalis
GAGGGGGGGTTTATGTGTCAGTGAGTTATGGAGCTGATGTGAGCAGGGTGGGGTCAGTGGGAACTTTACAACACAACAGACCCAACGAAAACAAACAGCCTGAGGCAGGTCTTGTCTCAATTGACTGCTGCCATTAAAGAAGCAGCTCCTCACACGACAAGGGTCATCTGTCTCGCTCAGTCACTCACTCACACACTCACACACTCACACACACACACACACACACCTGTTTGTGACCTTTTCCTTTTGAGACTACAGGCATGTTTTAAAGTATGTCAGTTCAGCTGTGTGTGTGTGTGTGTGTGAGCAGCTATCATCAGTGTTGATGTAGGCATCTTTTAACAGAGAAAGGGAGCACCCTGGCACTTAATAAGAAGTGTTGTGTGAGTCCTAGCATAGTAATATGCATACTGATGTATAAGGTGTGTGTGTGTGTGTGTGTGTGTGTGTGTGTGTGTGTGTGTGTGTCTGATGAAATGAGCAGTTTCCATTAGCTAACAGGGCTAAGGTTATCCTACAGGAGATATGACACCGCAGCCTTACATCCCCTGAGACCACCTCTCATTACACCAACACACATGCACACACACATGCACACA
>NW_019437332.1:0-620 GCF_002814215.2 Seriola lalandi dorsalis
GCCAGTCTGCATCGTATCATCACAGCCAAGAGTCCTTAAGAGCCCTCCGACAGAGATCCCTCTCAGCTGTGAGAGTCTGCTCACTGTTTGTGCTTTTCACATGACAAATATTGAAGGTCACTACAGGCCAAAATGACCATGCGCAGTTGGAATCGCGGGTCAGCGGTGTTTTAGCTCCAGGCCCTGGTGGTCACTCCTGTTTTTTTTGTGTTCTGTTATTATCCTCTTAGGGTAAATCCTCCTTGTTCAAGCTGGTAGAGCTGCCACTGTCTGCCTGGGTGCCCAGGCCTGGGTGCCCATAATATATATATATATATATATATATATTATGCCCACACAGCTGCTAGTGAGACTTTATATGCATTATTCTTTAGCCCTGCAGTTCTCTACTTATAACTTTGGATTTGGCAGGAATCAGGATAGATATTGTGTTTTATGGGTACAAAAAGTAATGATTTTTCATAGGTAATGTTAACATTTTATAATATTTCATCAGAAGAATTCATTTCATTTATGCAGTAGAGTGCTTTTTTAGCTCAGTAAAGATGGTGGACCATATATCACATTTCTTTTTACTGACGGTAGAAATACGACGACGGAACAGGTGTGTCTGAACACAC
>NW_019437333.1:0-610 GCF_002814215.2 Seriola lalandi dorsalis
CTGAGAGACGATAGAATCAGTCCTCACAACAGCCTCAAAACATCTGTTTAAAGGAAAGAAGAACCAGGATCCTTCAAACCTTCAGACCCTTTAGTGAAGCTGAAGCCCTGAACTTCCGCAGAAGCAACAAAACACGAGTCTGGGGGGACGTCCCAAAAACGGATTGACATTTCTAATCCCGCAAAGAATGACAGAGGAAGAGAATGAATCATCACTCATCAATTATTTTAAATAAAACTGTCCTGGTCAGAGCGACTTTATCCTCTGTCTGTACTATGTGTCATGGCTCATGTGTTGTTGTGTTGGTCTGTGTGTAATTGTTGTGTGGGTTTGGTGTCAGATTGGTGGTCATTGATGATTTCTTCTTCATGTCACAAACACTAGACTTCAGAGTAGAAACACCTGAACACACAGATTTTATCCTGCAGTGACTAATGAAGAATCAGGCCTTTCCTGAAACTGTCAATGATCCTAACAGGTTATTTCTGATCGATCAATCACCTCTGACATGTCATCTGATCAACGCTGACCTTTGATCTTTAATCAAGTACCACGAACGGTTGTTAGTTTTGTTAGTATGTGGCCCTTGTATGTAGTTGGTATGTTTGTG
>NW_019437334.1:0-731 GCF_002814215.2 Seriola lalandi dorsalis
TCAGCCATAACTCTTCACTCAGCAATCATCATAACATTTCACATAAATGGTGAATATTTCATGTGACTCTGGACAAACAGGGATGTAATCTGAAACTAGTCTGAGTGGCCGAGGCAGAAAACCACGAGGTGGTGAAAACTCTTAAATATGTGGCGGACACAGTGATTCCTGTTTCCTCCTGATTTTCTGACTGGAGTCACTGAGGCAGTTGATGAAACTCCTGCCACTTTGTTTCCACAATAAATGTGTTTTTATCAGTTTAAAACATATGAGGATTGTTTAACTGTCAAATCACAGTTTTATCATTGAAAAGTCACAATTACTTTCATTTCACTGATGGTGACTTTTATTATAGTTTTATATTAGAGTTCTGTGACTTTTAAAAGAAAAAAATCTAACCACATGTCGAGGCCTGGTCATGCACCATTTATTTAAAAATACTATGTCAACAGTAACAGTGCCATAATTATAATGTGGTAACAGACAACTGTAAACAGCACTGCAATACTACAGCAACGTTCAAGTGTTTCCTTCTGAGAAACAGATAATAATGGGAAATAAATAAATAAATACATAAATAAATAAATAAAACATTGAATTAAAAGAAAATTCAGTAACATTGAAGTGCTTAAAGAACTGGTAAACTGGAGTTTAAAGGGAAATCATGAAGACCACCGTCACTTTTCTCTTCATGCTTTTGGGTTTGAACAAAGAAATTGTGAAGAACGATC
>NW_019437335.1:0-507 GCF_002814215.2 Seriola lalandi dorsalis
CTATTACTCTTTTATGCCTTATTAGACTATTACTTTTTATGCCATACTATTCCATGACTTTTTCACGCCATACTATTATATGACCTTTTTTATGCCTTACTATTGTATGACGTTTTTATGCCTTACTATACTATGACTTTTTTATGCCTTACTATTCTATGACTTTTCTATGCCTTACTGGACTATGACTTTTTATGCCTTACTATTCTATGACATTTTTATTTCTTACTATTCTATGATTTTTTTTACAACTTACTATGAAATTTTAAAACTTACTGTACTATGACTTTTTTATGCCTTATTGGACTATGACTTTTTTACGCCTTACTATTCTATGACGTTTTTATGCCTTATAACACTATGATGTTTTAATGCCTTATAATTCTATGACTTTTTTATGCCTTATTATTCTATGACATTTTTATGCCTTATTAGACTATGTCGTTTTTATGCCTTACTATTCTATGACTTTTTTATGCATTATTATTCTATGACATTTTTATGCCT
>NW_019437336.1:0-673 GCF_002814215.2 Seriola lalandi dorsalis
AGCAGCTCGGCTACAGGCTGGTACTGACTGCTGTCAGAGCCTCTCTTCTGATTGGCTGACTGTTTTCTGAGCCATCCAATGAAAACACACTCAGAGAAACTAAATCGTGCGATGGTTGGATGGTGGGTCCAGATGGGCGGGGCTTCCACCAGCAATGTGCGGCTGATGATGTTGGGTTACGTTTTGGTGCAAATGTCGAGGTCCAGTGTTTTTATTTGATTACCCTGCTTTTATTTTATTTTTTTGCCTGAGCAGTGTTTTATTTTGGAAACTCTGGAGTTGTGTTTTATTTTGAAAACTCGGGTTGTGTTGTAGTCTGGATAGAAAATGAGACCTTTGTAAACGATGAGGTCACACCCACGGCCTCTCCTGATTGGCTGTCATCAGCCTGGACTACCAGTGGTGAAAACAACATGATGATGAATGACAGTGTCACTGACCTTGTTGTCTTTGCATTGTTCATTTACCTTCTCTGTTTTAATACAATCTACTTCCTGTTTACGGCTCGCACATGCTCAGTGTAGGTGGTCATGTGATGTGTGTTTTTAGGTGTGTTAGTCTGTCATCACCTGTAGCTTACTTGAAAAGGTAGTTGCATTACTTTACATTAGAGCAGCTGCTAACGTCATGGTCATCAGGAGGCGTGTCCTGTCCTGTCCTCAGAGAGCGTCAC
>NW_019437338.1:0-671 GCF_002814215.2 Seriola lalandi dorsalis
AAAACGTAATAATATAGTAAGTAACGAAAATGCATAAGAATAAACATCATAGTATAGTAAGTCATTAAAATGTCAAAAAATGTCATAGTATAGTATGTCATAAAAATGCCGAAAAACATAATAGTATAGTATGTCATAAAAATGCCGAAAAACATAATAGTATAGTATGTCATAAAATGTCATGATATAAAATGGCATAAAAATGTCATAAAACGTCATAGTATAGTAAGGCATAAAAGTGTCAAAAAAATGTCATAGTATAGTATGTCATAAAATTCTAGAAAAATATCATAGTATAGTAAGGCATAAAAATATTTAAAAAAAAGGCATAGTATATTTAGGCATAAAAACGCCAAGGAACATCATAGTGTAGTGAGGCATAAAAATGCGGAAAAACATAATAGTATAGTAAGTGATGAAAATACATAACAATAAACATCATAGTATAGTAAGGCATAAAAATGTCATAAAACGTCATAGTATGGTATGGCATAAAATTTTCAAAAAACGTCATAGTATAATAAGGCATAAAAGTGTCATAGTATAGTATGGCATAAAAATGTCAAAAAATGTCATAGTATAGTATGGCATAAAAATGTCAAAAAACGTCATAGTATAATAAGGCATAAAAGTGTCATAGTATAGTATGGCATAAAAATGTCAAAAAATGT
>NW_019437339.1:0-1294 GCF_002814215.2 Seriola lalandi dorsalis
TTATGCCTTACTATACTATGACGTTTTTATGACTTTTTATGCCTTACTATACTATGACATTTTTTGATGTTTTATGCCTTAATATACCATGATGTTTTTATTACATTTTATGCCTTACTATACTATCACACTTCATGCCTTACCATACTATGACGTTTTTACGAGATTTCATGCCTTTTTATACTATGACGTTTTTTGACTTTTTATGCCTTACTATACCATGACATTTTATACCTTACTATACTATGACGTTTTTATGACTTTTTATGACTTATTATACTATGAGGTTTTAATAATGTTTTATGCCTTACTATACTATGACGTTTTTTGATGTTTTATGCCTTAATATAATATGATGTTTTTATGACTTTTTATGCCTTACTATATTATGACATTTTATGTCTTACTTTACTATGATGTTTTTTGATGTTTTTATGCCTTAGTATACTATGACATTTTTTATGACATTTCATGCCTTCTTATACTATAACGTTTTTTGACTTTTTATGCCTTACTATACTATGACATTTCATGCCTTATTATGATATGATGTTTTTTGACAATTTTTACGCCATACTATAGTATGACATTTTTTGACGTTTTATGCCTTAATATATCATGATGTTTTTATGACGTTTTATGCCTTATTATACTATGATGTTTTTATGACTTTTTATGCCTTACTATACTATGACGTTTTTTGACGTTTTATGCCTTAATATAACATGATGTTTTTATGACGTTTTATGCCTTAATATATCATGATGTTTTTATGACGTTTTATGCCTTATTATACTATGACATTTTTATGACTTTTTATGCCTTACTATACTATGACGTTTTTACGACATTTCATGCCTTCTTATACTATGACATTTTTTGACTTTTTATGCCTTACTATACTATGACATTTCATACCTTATTATACTATGACGTTTTTACAAGATGTCATGCCTTCTTATACTGTGACGTTTTTTGACTTTTTATGCCTTACTATACTATGACATTTTATGCCTTACTATACTATGAGGTTATTTCGACATTTCATGCCTTCTTATACTATGACGTTTTTTGACTTTTTATGCCTTACTATACTATGACATTTTATGCCTTACTATACTATGTTGTTTTTTGATGATTTTTATGCCTTACTATACTATGACGTTTTTATGATTTTTTATGCCTTACTATACTATGACATTTTATGCCTTACTATACTATGACGTTTTTACGAGATTTCATGCCTTCTTATACTGTGACGTTTTTTGACTTTTTATGCCTTACTATACTATGA
>NW_019437340.1:0-586 GCF_002814215.2 Seriola lalandi dorsalis
GAATGGTACAAAGCATTTAGAGAGAAATGCTTTAATTTTACACTTAATGGGGGAGAAACACCAGCTTCCTGGAGACGTGCATTTCTGTAATTCCTAAGGTGGCAAAGATAAATCTGAGTGCGGTTCATACAGACCGATATCGACTTAGATTATAAATTATATGCCTCAATAATCGCAAAAAGATTAGAAAATATTATTCCGGACATAATAGATGAAGACGAGACAGGTTTCCTTAAAACGAGACAGACACAAGATAATGTAAGACGGGCTTTACATTTGATGGAGCACATGAGTAAAGATAAAGATATTCCATTGTTCTCAGCCTTGATGCCGAAAAGGCATTCGATTCAGTTAGTTGGGAATATCTATACTTAACATTACAAAAATTTGGCTTTGATATTAAAGTTATCTCATACCTAAAAAACTTATATCATTCTCCCTCAGCCAGAATGAAAATAAACGGTAGTTTGACCCTGTGCCGCTTGAAAGAGGCTGTGGGCAGGGATGTCCCTTAAGTCCGGCCTTGTTTGCTTTATTTATCGAACCTTTGGCTCAGGCTGTTAGAGACCAGGACATAAAAGGAATT
>NW_019437341.1:0-546 GCF_002814215.2 Seriola lalandi dorsalis
AAACGACATAGTATATTGAGGCATGAAAAACCATGAAAACGCCTTAGTATAGTAAGGCATAAAATGTCATAAAACGACATAGTATAATAAGGCATGAAAAGTCATAAAAACAACATAGTATAGCAAGGCATGAAAAGTCATAAAAATGTCACAGTATAGCAAAGCATTTAACGTCATAGTATTATAAAGCATAATTCGTCATAAATACGTCATAATATAGCATGGCATAAAAAGTCATGAAAACGACATAGTATAGTTAGGCATAAAAAGTCATAAAAAGCAACATAGTATAGTAAGGCATAAAAAGTCATGAAAACGTTATAGTATAGTAAGGTATGAAAAATCACAAAAACGACATAGTATAGTAATACATAAAAAATCATAAAATGTGATGGTATAAAAAGTCATAAAAACGATATAGTATATTAAGGCATAAAAAGTCAAGGCATAAAACGTCATAAAAACGACATAGTATAGTAAGGCATAAAAAGTCATAAAAACGACATAGTATAGTAAGGCATAAAAAGTCAAGGCATTAAAAGTCAG
>NW_019437342.1:0-700 GCF_002814215.2 Seriola lalandi dorsalis
AAAAAAAAAAAAAAAAAAAAACCCGCAAATGAACAAAACTATACTCACCTACACCTCTTCCTCTACCGGTGCAGTGCTGAGAGGTGGTAGCAGTTGCCATAACTTACTCCTATTATAGGCTCCGTGATCTCAAATTATGGGTCCTCCTCCTACTTCAGAGAGCAACTCTCAACAGAAACGCATTAAGGAGGACACATGACACAGACCCTTCAACCGAGGCTCTCTCTCGTCTCTAAACTTTGCCGGTATCTTTTAAGCAATAAATAAATGCATTGCATAATGTCACTGATCCTGCATGCCACTTTGCAACAGCTCCCAGCGGCACAAAGCATTATAAAATGTGGAAATTGTCTTTTATATCACGGGATGACGGACGTTAATGTCGCTATAAGAAGAATATGCCTGTGTCTACTAATGAGGCTATTTTATGGCATTTTCACAACATAACATCACACTGTCTCTGCCGGCTCTTGTCGCTGTTGTGGCTGCTCTTATGAAAAAAAAAAAAAAAAAGTTGCAGTAATTAGTTGACTGTCTAAAGGCTGTGAAACTAGGTCTCATAGTATCACTGTCATCTGATTAGGCTGTACTGTAGGGTCGCTTTGTGTATCCATTCTTCTTTCTGTTCTCCTTCCTCTCCCTCTCTCCACTCGTGTGTGTGTGTGTGTGTGTGTGTGTGTGTGTGTGTGTGTGTGTGTGT
>NW_019437343.1:0-2803 GCF_002814215.2 Seriola lalandi dorsalis
GAAGCAAATCATGGGATGGCACTGTGAGAAAACTTGCTGCACTGTAAAACTTAGTTCCATTCTTCAAATTTGTTGTAGTTGGCGTTTTGATCTCATATATTTTGTTGTTGATTTCCTCTCCACTTTTCAGCCATTTGATGTCATATTCTTCTGGTGAAAAATCTTTAGCATAGCAGGAGAAGGATGCCTCCTTTTCATCATTAGAGGAGGCCAATGCTTTAAGACTGATTGGCAATTGATACACAGGCGCTGAAAAACAAACACATACACAAATATATATATGCAGAAGCAGAGATGAATAAAGTGCTACAATGTTCATGTAATCTAGATTGACTGTATATTCGAATGTAAATGAGTTCATGACTTTTCTGTACTATTGTATGTTATGCAACTTGCACACACAAATGCACATATTGATCACACTCCTCAAGTTAATTGTAACTTTATACTAAAACGCAGAAAGAATCAAAAGGAAAACAAGATTTTAAAGTTAAAAATATACATAACTGAACGACAGATCTTTAATGCTTGCTTCTGCATATACATTAATTTTTCATGCAAGCAAACAAAGATTTCATGTTAATTATTAATTATTACAACTTAATGATATCGACATACAGTGAAAGTGGTGGCAGACAGAGATTAGTGAGAACTGGAATTATGCAGACAAACGGAAAGAAGCAGAGCACACTGCAACAATCTGTTCTTAGTCAGGTGCAGAAGACATATAGTATATTAGTAAAAAATAAAGAGTCAGAAGCTGAATATACATGAGAAAGATTCAGCCTTCTCAGTCCATCTCACTATTTGGTTTGCGTGCTAGGACAACTAGTTATGAAAACCATAATAGTTAAGGATATATTTTCCTTTTTCATTTGTAAAAGTTGTATTTCATTTGTCTGCTGTCTTATATGTTAATGTTTCCTTGAATTGACAGGTTGGAGTATAGGCCTATTTCTTTTTAAAACAGTTATATCCCTTAGTACAATTATTTAATTTTCACTTGTCTTTTTTTTTTCTTAAAACACTTTGAACTACATTTATTGCATGACTTGTGTTATAGAAATATAATGATATATAATTAAATATAATTACAATTATCAAAAACTTGAAATAGCAGTTTGATATAAGGTCACCAAATTATCTTATATAAAACATGCTGCTATGTAAGGTTACACATTTGCCCTCATCAGAAGTAGCGTAGTAGTACTTGATTAGAGGCAAATTATTTGTACTGAAAAATCTAAGCCTGTTTTCAACTAAGGGTGTTCTGGTTGATACTGTGTTATATTTCAGTTTTCTTGTAATAGCCTACCAATGATCAATTATCAGTTACATTATGTAATGAATACATTTCCTTTTAAAACATTAAAATTGTTGCACAAATTTAAAAGATGTTAACAGCTCTGCCATGTAAAACTACTCAAATCAACTACTAAAAGGCATTTGTATAGGGCTTAACATAGGTCTTACGTGGTGGTGGTGGTATAATTGTAGCTTCAACAGTTCCCGCAGGATGTGTAGCAACACACTTGAAAATTGTCTTGTCATTCCAGTCCTGTCTTCTCACTTGGATCTGAGTGACTCCTGTGTAGCCATTTCCTTTCTGTACTGGAGGGTACTGAATGAAGTCCGTCAAGGCAGCCCCATTTTTGTCCCATGTGAAAGTCAGTGAGGAAGGTGTGAAGCCGGTGGCAAGGCAGCCAAGACTGACCATGTCTCCAGTTCCAGAACTACATGGCCTCAGAGGAAACACAGTTGGACCAGTTGATGTTGCTAAGAAAGGAAAAACAAAAGTGCGATTAAAATACCAAGAATATAAACACAAGACATTTTTAACTGAGCATTGGATAAAAGAGACAGAAGTCAACTGAGCTGATTCAGCAGTGTAAAAAAGCTCAGCATGTGAGGCATTACCTTCAAAATGTTGAATGTGGAAATTTTAAGTTACCTCCATAGACAGATCTTTATGTTTCTCTATCCCATTTATTTAGAGCTTTTTTTGTTGCGCCAAGATTAACCTCCCTCAATAATATTATTTGTGGTAATTTTGTGTTATTCTAGATACAAATCGGTAAAATACTTTAAATACATAACTTTGACAATATTCATTAATAAGTTTTTGAATTTGAAGGAAGGAAGGTGAAAAGTCAGTAAACATTCATTAACTGAGTTGATGGCATATTCTGACAAAAATCAATTATTTTTGTTCAATTTCAGCAATTCTGTATGAGATTAAATAGCGTTCTTACCTGATGAAACGGTTACCATTGTACCCTTTCCCCAGTAGTCAAAAGCACCGTAGTAGCACAGTGCTGAATCTACTTAGCTGTTAGTATGAAAAGGCTACAACTACTACTGCCGAGCGCAAAAAAGTCTACCATAACATTTATTTAATCCAACTGTTATAAAATCCACTTAAATGACCTAAAACACATTAGCCATAAATGTCAATCATTGTGTTCTACTGAGATTATCGCTGTTTGACTTTTTACAGTACATGTTTTAAAACAATTCCCTTTTGAACTGAGACTTGACATGAGAAGAAGTTACAATATAACTTAAACATGACACTTCAGTCTGAAATATATCGTACTGTAGATTTTAAATGGTACAAATCTTACCTGATGACACAGTTACCATAGTGCCTTTTCCCCAGTAGTCGAAAGCCCAGTTGTCACAGTTAAGAGAGTCAATTCACACTTCTTACAAAAACTCATTACTCTAATAACCCATTCCTTTATGCCATAGAGTTTGGTTTCAGCAACAGTTAAAACCAAACAGAAATACACACCTGTTGATC
>NW_019437344.1:0-720 GCF_002814215.2 Seriola lalandi dorsalis
AGCGATGTAAGAAAAGGATCTGCATGTTTATATTGATGTTCTTTCTGCAGGAGAGAACCTGGCAGTCGGAGGAAAAGCCACACAGTCGTCTGTGTATTCGTCTGGCTTTGCTTATAATGCCATAGATGGGAATCGTGACAGCGACTGGGAGCAGGGTTCCTGCACTCACACGAAGAATAACATCAGCCCCTGGTGGCGACTGGACCTGGGCAAAACCCACAAAGTGTTCTCCGTCAACATAACAAACAGGG
Organism: Seriola lalandi dorsalis; assembly: GCF_002814215.2. NCBI lineage: Eukaryota > Metazoa > Chordata > Actinopteri > Carangiformes > Carangidae > Seriola > Seriola lalandi. The sequence goes on from NW_019437344.1 coordinate 252, forward strand.
ATGAAAACCCAGAACGACTCCATGGGGCCGAGATCCGCATCGGAGACTCTCTTGAAAACAACGGCAACAACAACACCAGGTAGTTTTCAGAGCGGTTACTCAAAGTCTGTGTGTGCTGCGTAGAAAACTGACACGAGTGTGCTTCTTCTCCCCAGGTGTGCTGTGATCACGAGCATCCCGCCAGGTCACGTTGCAACGTTCTATTGTAACGGTATCGACGGTCGCTACGTCAACGTGGTCATCCCCGACAGAGAGGAGTTCCTCAGTCTGTGTGAGGTGGAGGTGATTGGATCCAGGCTGGATTAGTTTCTGAAGAAGCTCAAAATGCATCACAATAACACTTTGCTCTTGCTCATACTAACCAGAATCACAACTTCAGCTTCAATATTGTCAGAGAAAAAACAACAAATGGCACCAATTTGTGTCTGAAATCACTTCATGAACTTATTAATTAGCTCCTGGTATCAGC
>NW_019437345.1:0-676 GCF_002814215.2 Seriola lalandi dorsalis
AGAGAGAGAGAGAGAGAGAGAGACAGAGAGAGGGAGAGAGAGAGACAGAGACAGAGAGAGAGAGAGAGAGAGACAGAGACAGAGAGAGAGAGAGAGAGAGAGATACAGAGAGACAGAGAGACAGAGAGAGAGACACAGAGACAGAGACAGAGAGAGAGAGAGAGAGAGACAGAGAGACAGAGAGAAGGACAGAGACAGACAGACAGACAGAGAGAGACAGAGAGACAGACAGACAGAGAGACAGAGACAGAGACAGAGAGAGAGAGACAGACAGACAGAGAGAGACAGAGAGACGGAGACAGAGAGAGAGAGAGACAGAGAGAGAGACACAGAGACAGAGACAGAGAGACAGAGACAGACAGACAGACAGAGACAGAGAGACAGACAGACAGACAGAGACAGAGAGACAGACAGACTGGAGAAAATGAATCCACTGTGTATGTTGAAAACCTGACAGTGATTGTTGGTGATGAACATCAGCTCTTCTCTCCAAACACCGGAGCATCAACAGACCCAGTGTGATCAGGCCCAGACTCTCAGAACAGTCTCAGATGTTTCTATAATGACGCCCCTTTTTGACCCTGTTTACACTGTGCACATCGTTTGTCCCGAATACTGGAAAGTTTAAGCCCAGTTTTTTAAAATTCTTGTGTAAACAAACCTTCACTGATGTGGA
>NW_019437346.1:0-814 GCF_002814215.2 Seriola lalandi dorsalis
CTTACTATACTATGACATTTTTATGACTTTTTATGCCTTACTATACTATGACATTTTCATGCCTTACTATACAATGACATTTTTATGACTTTTTATGCCTTACTATACTATGACGTTTTCATGCCTTACTATGACCTACTATGATATGACGTTATCATGCCTTACTATACTATGACATTTTTGTCACTTTTTATGCCTTACTATACTATGACATTTTCATGACTTTTTATGCCTTACTATACTATGACATTTTTATGACTTTTTATGCCTTACTATACTATGACATTTTCATGCCTTACTATACAATGACATTTTTATGACTTTTTATGCCTTACTATACTATGACGTTTTCATGCCTTACTATACAATGACATTTTTATGACTTTTTATACCCAATATACTATGACATTTTCATGACTTTTTATGCCTTACTATACTATGACGTTTTTATCATTTTTTATGCCTTACTATACTATGACATTTTTACCACTTTTTATGCCTTACTATACTATGACGTTTTCATGCCTTACTATACTATGACGTTTTTATCACTTTTAATGCCTTACTATACTATGACGTTTTTATCACTTTTTATGCTTTACTATACTATGACATTTTTACCACTTTTTATGCCTTACTATACTGTGATGTTTTCATGCCTTACTATACTATGACGTTTTTATAACTTTTTATGCCTTACTATACTATGACATTTTTATGACTTTTTATGCCTTACTATACTATGACGTTTTCATGCCTTACTATACTATGACGTTTTTATGACTTTTTATGCCTTACTATACTATGACGTTTT
>NW_019437347.1:0-598 GCF_002814215.2 Seriola lalandi dorsalis
TCTTATTATACTATGACTTTTGTATGCCTTACTATACTATGACGTTTTTATGCCGTACTATACTATGACTTTTTATGCCTAACTATACTATGACTTTTTATGCCTTGCTATACAATGACTTTTTATGCCTTACTATAAAATGACTTTTTATGCCTTTCTATTCTATGACTTTCTTATGCCTTACTATACAGTTACTCTTTTATGCCTTACTATACTATGACTTTTTATGTCTTACTAAAGTATGAGTTTTGTGCCTTATTATAAAATGACTTTTTTATGTCTTATTATACTATGACTTTTGTATGCCTTACTATACTATGACGTTTTTATGCCTTATGATAATATGGCATTTTTTTATCTTAATATACTATGACGTTTTATGCCTTATTATACTATGGCTTTCTTATGCCTTACTATGCTATGTCTTCTTTTGCCTGACTATACAATGAGTTTTTATGTTTTAATATAAAATGTCTATTTATGCCTTACTATGCTCTGACTATTTATGTCTTTCTATACTATGAACTTTTTATGCCTCACTATACTGACATATTTATGTCTTACTATACTATGGCTTTTTTATGCCTTACTATCCTGT
>NW_019437348.1:0-539 GCF_002814215.2 Seriola lalandi dorsalis
ATAAAATGTCATGAAAAAGTCATAGAATAGTTATGTATAAAAAGTCATAGTAGAGTAAGGCATAAAAAGTCATGAAAAAGTCATAGTATAGTAAGGCATAAAAAGTCATAAAAAAAAGTCATAGCATAGTAAGGCATAAAAAAGTCATAGTATAGTAAGGCATAAAAAGTCATAGTGTAGTAAGGCATAAAAAGTCATAGTATAGTAAGGCATAAAAAAGTCATAGTATAGTAAGTCATAAAAAGTCATGAAAAAGTCATAGTATAGTAAGGCATAAAAAGTCATAGTATAGTAAGGTATAAAATGTCATGAAAAAGTCATAGTATAGTAAGGCATAAAATGTCATGAAAAAGTCTGTATGGTCATTCATGGATGTAAATTCAGATTTCCTATGTTATGGCATTGAAAAGCCAATCTCTGTTTTGGAGGGGTGGTGGGGTTGTACACCCTTGTCTACACCTATGGCTCCATCACAATGTTGCAGGCAGTACAAAACAATTTAACCCTGTAAACATGCAATACATCGGGGAATTGCTTCA
>NW_019437349.1:0-691 GCF_002814215.2 Seriola lalandi dorsalis
GTGTACTTCGCTGCCGAAGGATTCAAGCAACAAAACACACATCACATTTTCTCATTGTGACTCAGGACTACAGAGACCTGTGACAAAGATCATTACTCCTTTTCTGAGTCACAACTCAGTCAAATCTAAAATCTGACATTTACAGTTTTGTGTGAGTTTCACTTTCTGCTCTGATATCAATCAAAAGAAGTCACACATAAAGGGTGATAGTCGTCTGTATATCCACCGCAAACAGGAACAGCTGATGGCTAATTCAGCACTTTTAATGGTGCCAATTTGCATCTGAATGGTAAAATAATTGGTGCTAAAGTTGTAGCATTAGAGACATTACACCTCATGAAAATGCACTCTGGTGTATTATACCAGGTTTATTAATCTGGAAATTAAAAGTGTTTTTTCTGTCACACAAAAACCCTTCCTTTCCTGAACATCTATCTCAGTCTACCACTGACACCATGAGTCACTTGTGGTAGTGCAAAGTCAAACAGCTTAATGAAGCTTATTATTCAATTCAGTATGCATCTTATTCACCTTAGCCTCGCTAACCAATATAGCTGGTGTATCAATGCCCTAATTAGCAGAGAAATTAAGTGAGATAGAGTTAGACAAAGTGAACAAGCGACACTCTCTAGTCACTTGTTGATTACAATCATATACACACAAGACTTTATTCATTTTCCACATTAAATTC
>NW_019437350.1:0-627 GCF_002814215.2 Seriola lalandi dorsalis
GGAATTCTCCTCTGATTTTGATGTGTGTGTTATTGTGAAGTAGGTATTAAATTATAATCTTTAAAAAGACTCGGATTTAACTTGCTGAACCTGCTGTGTTGTGTATTGGTCCAGTTCACCCCATCCTTTCAACACTCTAGAATACTTTGATGTCAATGACAATCATTTACAAATACACAGTAGGGATTAAACTTCGTCTATTTGGGGTTAGTGATGCTAAAATTCACATTTAATGAGTGTGAAACCAGACAAGTGGGTCTGGGTCAGTGACACTGGGTACATGTACTGTACAGCGTGGTTCAAAGGTCTGAGAGTAGGAAAGTGGTCTCAGACTCTTGGACCCCGCTGTCTGTGCAGATTAAGTATTTAATAAACTGTTAAAATGATTCTTATTCTTCTTTCACGTCTTTATAAAAGTGACTATAAGCCGTTAACAAACAGTGATATAGAGGTTTATTATATTAATCACATCTCTCTGATGTTTTGAAGTTTCTCTTTCACTGAGGATGCTTCCATCACTCTCTGTCCACATCAGTTCATTTTCTTCCTCCTCTTCTGAGGTGAATTTTGAGTCTTTTAAAGCCTTTTCTGTCTCCTTTCTTAGCCTTCTTTTAATTGCCTCTCATG
>NW_019437351.1:0-684 GCF_002814215.2 Seriola lalandi dorsalis
AACGTGAGTAAATGTATTTCGTTACTTTCCACCTCTGCATTTGTGGACATTGACATTCTGCAGTGTTGTGGAAATATTGTATTGTATTGAACTAATTCATAACAAAGAGTCACACCATGCAGCCTGGCACTAATTTTATGTATACAATATGAAATAACAGTGACTTAATTAATAAATATATTTAAATACAAGTAAAACTGAAAAGGCTTTGGTTGAAAGTGATAAGACTAGGGCTGTCCGAAACGATTATTTTTTAAACGATTAATCTAGCGATTATTTTTTCAATTATTCGACTAATCTAACGATTTTTTTTTAATTAACCTAACAGTAATTTTATTGCAATTATTTTCCAGTTAGTCATTTAATATAACAATTTGCCCCGTCCAACATCTTGACTCGCTGCACCAGGGTGTTTCCTCTTTATGTGCTCGTGCATGACTGTCGTGCTAGAGTGATATGTCAGAGTCACTTTGCAGAGTCTGCAGACTACCGCACTGTTGGTGTCAAGATTAAACTATTCCCAAACTCTGGAGGACCGTGTACGAGCCTTTTTTGCCGCGTGTTGCTCCACACGCTCCGTCGTACTGCTGGTAGACGCCGCCGTGTTGTTGAAATAGATTTACACAGACGCAAATCATTCACGTAGTCAATGACTTCAATTACGTCACCGCGTTGTCCCAGTCC